>NC_082384.1:24762613-24778009 GCF_031168955.1 Gadus macrocephalus | reverse complement strand
AGGGGCGTGTTGTGCTGCATTCAAGATGCTGAGTCACTAATCGTCACCGATTCTGTAAACATCACGGGGCCACCACAAAGATTTAATAAATAATTGAACAAAATAAAGGTCAGAATTGCATCGTTGTTTAGGTAGAGAGGAGCCCATGGGCAGAGAAATCAATCAATTATTTAGTAGTGGGAATAAGTAATTTGATAGTCGTTTGAAACCTCCTACTGTCTGGTTGTTAAAGCCAACGAGCCGTAATGGGTCCACCGCTTAACGACCAAAAACACTTCTTCTTAGTTCAAGTGAAGCCCGCTAAAACCCTCCTTCCCATCCTAGAATCCCTAATAAGATAGCTTATTAGAATGACTCTGTGGCTCCTGGTTTAAGTATACACCAGATAAGGCAGGCAGGGAGAGGCAAGAGGTAAACAAAGCTTCGGCGGACCGCAGAGAACTGACCCAACTATTTATAGGCGGCTATTAGCAGGCCTGATTCTCTCACGTATTAGCTATTAATTACATTAAACTAAAGCAAAATACAGAGATACACTCTTAATCACTCATCACTTTGTCCTCTTTAACACAAACACACACACACAAACACGCACACAACAAGATGCTAACATATACGCATTGATACTCAAGCAAACCTGACACACACACACACACACACACACACACACACACACACACACACACAGACACACACATGCACACATCAAAGCACTCGTCCACAGACACATACGAATACACAACACATGCACACACACAAACACACACACACACACACACACACCACACACACATACACAAGTACACACACGCATGTCTCTGGCCTTTAGGTTGGCCTTAGGAAGTTGGTGAGTGATATTCGACCCTGGCTAGATCATTATTCCACTTTCAAGGCCTACATGCTCGGAATTTTAAGCATATCATTATCCGCGATACAACATTTTAATCGCATTATTATAAATTTCATGTGACTCACTAATGGAACGTCTAGGATGCAACATGCTGCAATTTTTCGCTTGAGGGCCCACTCTCGATGTGAGCTGATGTTTGTCAACTTGTGTTATTTATTTTGGCCTAACAAGTCTAACTGCATCTGCTGAAGAAGTACATCAGCAGCATCAGATAAGTGCTCATTAATTCATGTGACAAAATGGTGTGGCAGTGCCCACTGAGCGGACAGTGATGGTGTTTATGTGTGAGAGTGTGTGTGTGCGTGTGAGTGTTTGTCTGTGTGTGTGTGTGTGTGTGTGTGTGTGTGTGTGTGTGTGTGAGAGAGTGTGTAAGTCTGTGTGTGACTATGTGAACGTTAGTGTATGTGTGCATGTGTGTGTGTGTGTTCGTGCGTGCGTGCATGCGTGTGTGGAGGGGGTGATTCTGGCTTGCAAAGGTTTAATTACAAATGCCTTGAGTGTTCATTTCAATATCTGACTTCATTAGGTCAGCCTTGTGAAACATATCTGAAGCCTACAATGACACACGTTGAAACAGATATGTAAGTAGATATTTGTTTATTCAACACGGCCACGCCATCCAAGAGAAACCTTATCTCTGACCTGCCAGCAACTCATCATCTGCGTGAGACGCGTGACACACGCATGCTCTTGAACACCCCTGTAGATATTAATTCAAACAGGGGAAACAGTCACAGCATTACGTCTACGTCTACTGTTTTTCTTACTTGATTTTCATGAGCGTCTCTCTTTCTGTCGATTATTTCGTCCCATCCATCTATTCTCTCTCTCCATGGAGTTATTGTAGAACATCAAGCCTCCCTGTGAACAGATTAGAGCGTCCGTTATGAGAGCTCCACGCCCGTAATGGCTGATCCTCTGATAGCAGCGCGGCCGCCGCCCGAGTCCGAGGAGCTAATTAACCCCTTTGTCCTCCGCCATCCATCCACCGGGGAGCGGACGCGATGGCTCACGGCGCTGATTCGGCGCACGGAATTAGCATGAGAAATCCGAGTGGTTATTTTTTAACATTACTTTAATTATGTGTCATGTAGCTGATGGAATAGTGAACAAACATTTCGATTTGAGGTATTGGAAACGTAAACAATGTGACGGACGCGCACTCTTTTTCAGTGTGATTGACAGCGCAGCAGACTGCGTTCTGGCGTGACGCACGGAGAAGCTGGGTGCGTGCGTTGCGTGGAAACACGCAGTGGGGTAAAAAAGGGCTACAAAGTCTGACTTGAGTAGAAGTTCAGACGTAAATACGTTGTAAAAATGTTATAAGTGAAAACAGTAGATCAAATATAAGGTACTAATGATGGTAGGCCTATCCAAGTATTTATCTGGGGTAAAATGTACTTGGAAACTCCTATTAAAAAGTAACATATTGGATACATTTGCGGTGACCAGAGGGTCACGGTTCCTTGGTAGTCATCCAGTCATCCATATTTAAATACGACTACATGAATATATGCATATATATATATAGGCCTACATATATTTGTGTGTGTAAATAATATATATATATATATATATTTATATATATATATATAGTGTATATGAATGCATGTATGTCTGTCTGTCTGAATGCATGTATTTTCAGATGTGTACATGTGTTTGTACTTATAATGACGTATATTGAAACTGTATATCCATAAATAGGTATCAGTAAAAACAGAAATACCTAGAAAAAGGCTCAGCTTTACGAATGCCTGGTGCATTTGCCTTCTAAAGGCTTTTAAGCTTTCTCCGAGGTCCGGTATGGATGGTTTGTGTTTTCGATCCACTAATGCATTCGCACAAACATGCACCCACACACAAACATACTGTAAATGACCATAAACATAAACATACGCACAAACAAACTCACACAAACATAGAGATGAAGGGAGAGAAACACTATAGACATAGCTAACATAGGGGAATACTGAAACACATACTGAAGAGAGAGAGAGAGAGAGAGAGAGAGAGAGAGAGGAGAGAGAGAGAGAGAGAGAGAGAGAGAGAGAGAGAGAGAGAGAGAGAGAGAGAGAGAGAGAGAGAGAGAGAGAGAGAGAGAGCGAGAGGCTGGCATGGACTGTTAGTGGCTTGACACACTCGCCGTGTTAATACACTTACATGTTGTTGAGGGAGCAGAATCCGCCGGCCATACATTCCCGTCAGTTTCCTAAATGACTCCTCAGCGCTCCGTGCCTCCATGTTACTCCATCCATTAATCAGGGCCCCTGATGGAGAGGCTGAGCATGTAATAAGGCGCTTGTTTGCACAAATCGCCTTACACATGCAGATATACGGGAATCTGAATCCTGCGATAAGGGCAGGCTGCCTGCGTGTGTGATTGTGTGCGTCAGGGACACAGCTTTAGGTATTTTTTCAAAAGTCAATCTTCCATTTTACTTTGTAAAATATAACATCTGGTCATCAGCATATGTAGTTAGTACTCATGGCTCTGGAATATGTTCATAAACCTTGTGTGTGTGTGTGTGTGTGGTGCGTGTGCGTGTGTGTGTGTGTGTGAGGTGACTTGCCTGCATGTGTGTGTGCTTGCATGTGTTTGTGTGTGTGTGTATGTTTTATTCATGGTGATGCTTTAAGTTGATGATGGTTTTAAATATTTTTGGGGTTAAACATATCCTAATAAACAACCTTCTTTTTGCAGACTTAATTTCAATCTTTTTGCAGACTTAATTTCAATTCTTACTAGGTTCCTACCAGACCTCTTGTTCTTCATTTCATTTGTACAGAGAGTCTGGACCCACTCAATTGACAAACGTTAATTCACTTGAAGGCAGGGGTCTGTTGAAGTTTAAAACTATTGGATCTGCCAGGGCCACTCTGGATCTGCCATAACCATCGCCAACGTTTGGCCGGCATCATGTTGCACGCAGACTGTAAACAAACCAATCACTGTGCGTGAATATGTCCGTCAACGAGAGCTGACTTTAACGTCATGTTCTCAGCCACTCCCTCTGTTCGCTGATTGGACGCAGAAAATGTAGACGGAGAAAGCTCACTAACTTCCGCTCGAAATTAAAATTGAGCGGAAGTACTTAGGCGGGCGGAGCCAGGCTAGGACAAATGTATGTCAAATCATGAATCTCTCGTAGTTGTTTTCTTACTTAAATTGGATTCTTTATGTCGGACATCTTCTGGAAATTGATAGGGCCAGCAATGAGGATTCAGGGCATTGCCAACGTTTAATTTGGTGCCGGGAATTAAACACGTTGAGAGAGGGGATTTTTTTTTTTTAACCAATTAGAATCTCAAGTTGACATGTCAGTAATAGCAGCAGCAGTAGCATGAAAGTCGGCCAAGTTAGTCTGCTGAGTTCTAATATATGGATGTTTCCATACGGGAGAATGAAACTGCTTAAAGAATGTACTTCTTAAGCAGTGTACTCTTAAGAATAAACTTTATATTAAGTATATTATTTATAATATTCTGTACAGCTATGTAACATCCTTTTTCCGAACACATAAAAAAAGAACCCTTTCCAAAACCATGAAATAAGGCAGTTTCTGTGTACGTGAGTTGAATCAGAAGCTGCACGTTCAGGGGTTCAACTCGCTGCGATGCTAGCTTTAGCTTCCTCTCTGGGCAACATGCGCACGGGCACAGGCCCAACAGAAACCCCCAAGGCTGTTCTTAATCAACATCCACAGCTGAACTTCCACTCCACACGGCACTCACCTTGGGCAGGAGAAGAGCTGCGGGAGCCCTGCATCCACACATTGTTGTACATTTAATCAATATCTGTTGGGGGCGAGGCGGGGAGGGGGGGGGGTGAACGCAGTGAAGAAAACAACAAAGCAACAATGCAATGCTTAAAGAGAGAAATATGTGGGGTGACTGGTAACATGGCAGCGAGCGTGACAGAGAATAGGACCAGGTGTGATGGGAGTGGAAATATATCAAGAAGAAAAGGAAGAGGCAGGAAGTTTACAAAAACGATAAGGTGGGAGAACTGTGACTCGATAATCAAGGGAGAGAGAGAGAGAGAGAGAGAGAGAGGAGAGAAAGGGGGAGGGAGTAGAGAGAGAGAGAGAGAGAGAGAGAGAGAGAGAGATGAGAGAGAGAGAGAGAGAGAGAGAGCGAGAGAGAGACAGGAGAGGGGGAGAGAGAGACTGAGAGACTGAGTAGAGAGAGAGAGAGCGATCAAGAGAGACTGAGTAGAGAGAGAGAGAGAGAGAGAGAGAGAGAGAGAGAGAGAGAGAGACAGGGGAGGGGGAGAGAGAGACTGAGAGACTGAGTAGAGAGAGAGAGAGCGATCAAGAGAGACTGAGTAGAGAGAGAGAGAGAGGGGAGAGAGGCGGACTGAGGAGGGAGAGAACAGAGTTTGGTGGCTGTGAAGTGAGAAAGGCAATGATAGAACCATCTGGAAGCACTGACAAGTGGAGGAGAGGACGGGGGAGGCTGATAATGAGAAGTTGTAAAGTGGAAATCGAAGAAAAGGGAGCAGGGGGTTGGATGGGATGCATTTTGGTTATTCCTGTGTCACCTTCCAGGATAGCAGGTATTTTACATGGCTCTTTCCCTACGGGACGAGTTCTTTGTTCACCGTGCTCAGTTGTACCTTTGATAGGAAAATAAATTGGCGATTTTTCACCTCTGCAGGGGAGTTAAGTGGATGATGAGTGTGAACGGCCGTGTGTGCACGGGCAGAGGGGGTGTGTCTGCGTGTCGCATGAAGAGAAATCAAGATGTCCTGGGTGTTCAAGAACAGGTGAGGATGAGTGTCCACTGATGAGGTGCGTCAGGGAGTCTGTGTTAAGTCCAGTGTCGAGGCGGTGTGCGCCGTGCCCTTCATCAAGACAGAGCTCTAAATAAGGAGTAACTAGCTGAGGCCCTAGCCTCTGTGGTGGGGAGACATCATGAGAGAAAGAGTGACCCCTACCCCTCCCCATTCCATGTAGGTTGTACATCCTGGCACTGAATGTACACACTTATTGTATGTTGTATGTGGATTTAAAATAGTACTTGTGTACTTGCCTTGTGTAGTATCTTATCCCAGCTATCTCTGTTGTATACAGGGAATGGGTTAACCTAGTGATTGTTAGTGCTTCTTGGCACTTGGTTCTATGATTATCCTTACTGTACCAGTAACAGCGATATATATTTTAGAGGGTGCATAAGCAGATTCCGTAGTATGGACCTACTGCACAATGACAATTAAAGTCTATTGCTTAGGATGAAAGCGTCTGAATGCCCTGAATGCTAATGTAAATGAATAGTCATGTCTAAATGCCTTTGTCTATGGCGTTGGTCGACCATCCACTCAGTCCACTCTCAATGTTTTTCGTTTTGCAACCTTACTTTAATACCTTTGCTGCCTGTAAAAATATTATATTCCACACACAGTTTGTGTGGTTGACAATTTAACCATCTTTTCACGGCGCAACAACAGCAATTATTAATTTGTGCGTTTTCATCCGACTAAATTACAGCCGTCAAACGAAATAACTTTGCCAGTCGACGGAGTAACCATTAGCATAACGCTGCTCTTTTTTTTTCTAATTTCCCCAGTGTTAACCGACAGTATGCATTAACACATATTTAAAAACGATTATTATCATAGATAAACTCCCCAAAAAATACGCAATAATCTGAAAGCTCTGCATTGAGAATGCATTTATTTCCGTCTAACTCTTTTTCAGACGGTGTATAATGCAGCCAACATCTGCGGCATCAGTAGACGGCGGGTTGGTCTCTCTCTGCTGGCACGCTGCCGTGTTTTCCCCCCACAGCCTCGCATCTCTACCTAGCACTCCTTTCCCACCTTGATCTGAGAGACGCTGAGATGCACACACCCCTAGGGGATCAATTAGACCTCTATTTTCTAGTCTCCTCACCTCCTTAAACTGGGGGAGGGGGCGGGGTTGTGGTATCAAACCATGGACCAGGATTCCTGCACAAACACACACACACACACACACACACACCAAAAACACACACACACACAGACGCACACACATGCAGAAGTTCCACCTCCCTTCACACAATATAGCCGTCTTCAAACGCGGTGTTAACACCTTGAAGAGGGCTAAAGACGCAAGGGGGTGTCCTGAGCCGGGAGTTTGACTCCGGCGCTGTTTCGATCGACACACGAGGGATAACACAACATCCAGTCAGTTGTGGCGCAGGTGAAGCTACGCGCGGCTCGCGGCTAACTGGGCTAACTCTGAGCTCCGGTGTTTTTTGGGCCCTCGGCTAGTTTTGAATTTGATGAAGTTGTCGGAGGATTTCTTGTCAAGAATATGATTGAGTTTCAGAAGCATGGTGGTAAATACAGATCATAGGGTAAAAAAGCATCAGCATAAAATGATATTATATTAAATTATTCAAATAAAATAATGATACTATTGATACATTAATGTTTATTCATGTTTATTAATGTTTACTATTTAGAATCTGATCCAATGGGCATTTGTCTTCATCATATCACAAATTCTTACACTGAGGTACCATACGATACTAAAGTGTGGGAAACAAACTTAGATGTAACGTAAATACATCCTCAGTTAAAATCATAAACACTTCTCCATTCCGGAATCATGTCAACGTAATCATGTCTCAAAGTGCAGAGGATTGCCTGCCTGAAGTTTAAACCAGATTCTAGCCCGTTGGGCATTTGGATAACCAGAGGATATAATGGTTAATGTAGCTGATGTTGAGCTAGTTGGTGTCTCCCTATGTTCCCAGGTCCTATGTTCCCCGGGTGCGAAGGGTTAGGGTCAGGTTTATGGTTATGGTTAGGGATAGGGTGAGGGTGAGCCCTAAACCTAACCCAAACCCTAATAATAACCAATCAGAGGAGAGCCATTCTAACCAATCACAGGCGAATCAGAGGCGAAAAAGGCGGTACTTGCCCCTACCATCCTACGGAAAAATGATTAGCTCGCCGGATCCTATGTACCCTGGTCACATACAAAGCGGGGAACATAGGACCTGGGGAACATAGGACCTGGGGAACATAGGACCTGGGGAACATAGGACCTGGGGAACATAGGACCCGGGGAGCATAGGTACGCTACCGTGTCTAGCTAGCTGGTGTGTAGCAGCGCTGGTGTTTAGCTAGCTGGTGTTTATCTAGCTGGTGACGAGCTAGCTGATGTCTAGCAGTGCTGGTGGTTAGCAGTGCTGTAGCAGTGGTAGTAGGCATTAGCCGTAGCACATTAGCTTCCGATGGACGACTGCAGTGCAGCAAACACATTGGCAAGTTGAAACCCAAATGTATCCCATTCCAACATCTTACTGACACAACAACAACAACAACAACACCAACAATAGTATCTCTATTTTGTGTACCTACGTGGTTCAAACAACAAGTTAGCCGGTCCCTGGAATGACTGCTAAGGGAAAGTGTCCTATATTCGTTATTGTTCTTTACAACGCTCCTGGGACCGGCCCAGTGAAACATATCTTATTTACTTCCCATTATTTTTGCAAATTCAGCCATTTTTTACTGCCATACCTTTAATAGTATCAAAGCTCGGGCGGTATTCTCAGAGGAGCGCATAAATTACTTATGCAGTCACCGCGTGCAGTGGGCCATTCCCACGTGAGATTTATTCCTTTGGTAGTCTTAATTATGTCTACCTTTTATTTGCTCTGTAAAGCCGGCGTCACAGAGCCCATAACAAGTGTGATTCGGCGGCGATAAATCTGGAGGATTGGATTGGAGGTGATGGCTTTAGACCCGTCCTGCCAATAGACTTTCCCTTTTTTTCTCCCTCTCTCTCTCTCTCTCTCTCTCTCTCTCTATTCACCCCGGCGCCATCTCCGTCTGCGTTGCATTGTGTCCGGTGTCTCGTCCTCCTCGTTACTGTTGATTCAGCCCCCCCGTATCTCTGTCTCTGTCTAAACTAAAACATCCTCCGATGTTCCTCCTTCCGTTAATTTATCCCCGCCCTTCGCCCATTTCCCCTCGTTTATTCACTGCTTCTTCTCTTTTATCTTATCCGTTTTCTCTCCGGCTGGCCTCACACTTTCTCCTTCCTCTGGTTTCCCTCCGTATATCTCTTCCCATCTCTCCTTGCGGGCCGAGTCATAACTCCTGCTGACCGGTGTACGTCCCCCCGCCTCCCTTTAGCAAACCACACTCTCCTGTGTCAATACACCCCGGTCCCCACCACCACCAGTCCTTTAACCCCCGTGCCCTCAGAGGCACGGAGTATGCCCGGGATATGGCCCCCCAGGCCGGAGATTCACACATTGGTATTTCTTATTCCCTTAGTCTTTTTTATTCGTCTTGGTTTCTTGCTTTTTTTCTCTCTCTCTCGATCTCTCTCTCTCTCTCTTTTTTTTTCTCCCTCTCTCTCTTTCTCTCTCTCTCTTTCTCTCCATCTCTCTCCCTCCCTCTCTTTCTTCATCCCCCTCCCTCCCTCCCTCCCTCCCTCCCTCCCTCCCTCCCTCCCTCCCTCCCTCCCTCTCCCTCTCTCTCTCTCTCCCTCTCTCTCTCTTCTTCTGGCATTCGTACGGCGATTCGCACAAAGGAGGAAGTCACCCGCATCAAGAAGGTCAGTGAGAATGAACTGAGGATAAGTGGCTGCAGAGCAATAATGGAGATATATATTCATGTGCTTACCTCTCTCCATGTCCTGACATTTGCCTCGTGGATGGATGAAGAAGAATGGCCAGCAATACTAAAGCCTTTAGGTTGACGAACATTTACTAATAGCGCCTTTCTACTGCTAAAACATTGGCTTTAAACGAGTCCATATTGAGGGATGAAGGTAATCGTAATTAATTCAACACACTTGTTTTGTTCAGGGTTTTTCCAACGTGGGAGAGATATATGTACCAGTTGCTGTCCACCTGTGTGCACATATAATAGCTTTTAAATATGGTGACCTAATTCATTCCTTTGGCTTAATGTGAAGCAATTAGTGTTGGAGATTTATCCCTGGGCATCAATGATAATTGTTAGCCTCTCACCCCTGACATTAAAACAAATTGAGTCAAGTTAGCAACATTTAGATGTTAACAGATGGCTAAGCTGCACAAAACGGCATATAACAACAAGCAATTCCCTCTCCTCGTTTTTTTTGTCCAACACCCATTTCTCTCCTAATTGTTTTGCGGGTAATTAAACATTTAAATGTAGCAATTGAATTCAAAGGTCTCTTTGCTCGAATGAGGGCCGTTATATAAATGGGTTATTTCCCCTTAGAGAGAGAGAGAGAGAGAGAGAAAGACAAGTAAGAAAATGAGCGGAGCTTAAAAGAAAGGTTGGAAAGCGAATACATGTGAGAGGGATCAAAAAAGAAAGCCCTGCGATTGGGAATAAATGCTAATGTTGATGCATGCTGGGCCAGTCAAAGGGTCAAGGTATAATTACTTTTAAAAAACGGTTTCTCAATGGGTGGGCATAGAACCGCATTTACCAGCACTTAAAACTTTTTAATTCTAGGTTGAAAATATATTTTTCGTTTTTCTTTTTTTTGGGTTACGTGTAAAGTCTTTTATGCCCCCTCTCTCTCTCTCTCTCTCTCTCTCTCTCTCTCTCTCTCTCTCTCTCTCTCCCCCTCATTCTCTCTCTCTCTCTCTCTCTCTCTCTCTCTCTCTCTCTCTCCTCTCTCTCTCTCTCTCTCTCTCTCTCTCTCTCTCTCTCTCGCTCCCACTATTTCTCACATTAACAACCTTCATTTTTCTACCGAGTACAAAGGAGCTCAGATTCCTTCCAAGCGTTTCTGGGTTCACGGGACAGTCCCTGGAGCCGATCAAAAGAGGAACGAAGGCTCAGTCCGCGTTTTACCTGTCGATTCATTTTCCTGTCGGTGCCCAACATGGGCCCAATGTCATCTCCTTTGTGGCGTGAAGCGATGCCAAAGCTTGATGTTGGCTGTGAGTCACGTTTAGTTAAACACGGAATTAAAGGGACGACAATTAGCAATTTAAATCGAAAAAGAGTTAGACGGTACCTTGGTGACCTTTGGCAGCGCACCGCACCCCCTCATTTGGTGAAGCCCAATTTCCATGTTGGATTTAATGGTCTTTACGGCAGAACTTGTTGGAAGATGTCGACATTTCTGAGGCCTAATTATCCGCAATTGGCTGAGAGTTTTTAAAAAAGAAGCCAGTTTATTTGGAGTTCATTGGAGTAAAAAGATGAATTCTGTTTGTTGGCATGACAGCACACTGCGTCTCCACCTTTTGCTTCCTTCTTGGTTTGGGAAATACACTTAAGGTTTGAAAATCCTCCATTTGCTAAAGAAGTCTTCCCTGTAAAACAGCTTGACATTCAATTTGGTTGTGTAGAGATGCCCCTGTGAGCCTACCAAACACACACACGCACGCACGCACGCACGCGCGCACACGCGCACACACACACACACACACACACACACACGCAAACGTACTTGCACGTGCACGCACGCACAAAGACATTTCACCAAGGTTACAGTGCCGGGTGGGTGTCGACCTGCTTTGCTGCATTTCTGGGCTAGGAAATGGCAGGGCCTGTCAGCCACCGATCACTACAGTCACTCTGTCTGGGCTTCTGGTCTCCTGTGATCCATGCCCCTCTTCCTCCACTCCTCCCTCCCTCCCTCCCCTCCCTCCCTCATCGCCTCCTTCTGCTCAGTCCTTCTTTTTCATGCTTTCATCTGCTCTCCCTCATCCGAGCCTGCCGTTTTTTTTGGGACACATCTCTGGATATTCAAACCCACCTATCCTTCACCGCCCCCCCCCCCCCCCCCCCCCCCCCCCCCCCCCCCCCCCCCCCCATCCCGCCCTCTCTCTCTTAATCCCTCCTCCTTTCATCTCTCCTCTCCTTTCTTTGCATCCTAAAAAAGAACCCAAATCGCTCCCCGTGAACTTTGAATCAGTATTCCTCTTTTCATTTTATTTTCTTGGCTCTCCTTCTTGCCAGCCCCTCATTCAGTCCTACTTTTCTGTATACCCTCTCCCCTCTGCTATCGTATATATATATTTTTTTTTTCAATTTGGGTTTGCTATCTTCCCTTTACTTACTTGCATCTCATCCCCCTCCCAGCCTTTGATTGATGCCAGCATACGGCCTCTATCACTATTTTATATGTAATCCGAATAAGATATGCTGGCGCTCGCGTTTCTAAACGTCTCGGGCAGACGCTGACACATGATGCTGACAGTGGAATCGCACGGCGCAAGGCCGTCTGAATCCGGCGGGACGCATGAGTGCACGCCACGCACAAAACACACGCTCAGACACAGACGAATCCGCAGAATGGTTTGTGCAGGTGTGTGCGTGCTTGATTTTTTTTTGGGTGGGATTCGAGTGTGTATCCGTGTGTGGGTTCGTCAACGGTGACACACACACGCGTCGTGGACGCATACACATTTTTACCATGAGGCTGTTAAGTAGCACTAAACCCGTCTCAGCAGGACGCGGCCCGTGTGAATCATCGTTCCCAACAGGATGCAAACTGTGAAGAAATCGTAATATAAAAAGAGAAAAGTAACTTGAAGCGTCAATCCATGTGTTATCAACGTGCTGGAAAAAGGAAACTTGCAGAACCCCAGTTTATTTTTCATGTGATTGGAAATACTGATGAGAATTATTCAAAGTACAGACTGAGAATATGTCCTAGGCCCCATTACATTTCGCTCCCTGACAGTAGATCCGCAGTCAGAACACCTCTTTGCTGCAGGAGTAATTTATGGACCTAGTCATTGAGATAATTTCCAAAGCAATCATTGTATGGCTATGAAGACTTAACTCCAGGATACAAATCTCGATCCAGGATTTAAAATGGAGCACAGTCTCTAAGAATGAGCACAGTGTGACCGCAACCGGAGCGATGTATTAAGCCGGTCGCATACGAGCAGATACGAGAACAAACTTAATGAATTTTATTTTAGGGCTGGAAGACATTTCATTTTGCTCGTATAATTACCTTAACAAACTTTGCTGGGGAAGAAGTGGATTGATTGACGATAGCAAACACAGTGGTGTGAATGGAGAGAATGGATAACATCCAGATCGTCTGGTTGGACGCATGACAAACATCCCAAGTGGTAGGTCTTTCAGAAAGTAACACACAAACTCATTACATTGGCTATAGTGTGCATTTATGTGGTATTATGGATGTGTTTAGCTAATTCATGCAATAAATGCTAAAATGTAATTGTTTTGTTAATATTATGATTATTCAATTAAAGCAGCATTAATTTATTCCTAACCACTAGGGGGCACACTATGCAACCTATGCACTGTTAACGTTACAGTGCATAGAGTGCATAGTAGGGCGAGGTAAAGGGAATTGAGAGTTTGATTGCTTTACCAATCAATCTCACTACTTCCCCTTACGAGTCTGTTTCTTCATGAAAGAAAAATTGTACACCCACTAGACTTGTTAGGTATTAGGACGATCGATTGCCTTGCAACATTGAGAAATAAGGCTTAAACATTTTCTTGTTAAGATGTTACTGAAAGCAGCTCCAGACTTAAGGATCAGGGAAAAATATCAATAAAAATTGGCAGATTGGTCAATAAATGCATTGAGAGATACAGAGAAATACATACAGAAATATATTCATGAAACATCAGGCTTTTAATTAGAATATAATTTTTAACAAAAAATATTTCCAAAACACCTAAATTATTTTGGGGCATGTCAGTGACAGAAACAAGTCAGCATATGCCAATGTTTCTATAATGAAAATATGTTTCTCGCCTATTTAATTAATAACAGACTAAGGAGGAATAGGAGTGTGAGACATCACCACAAATATAATATCATTATGATGCAGTGAGCTGGTAAGTTAGAAGTGAGTGTAATGAATGCCCAGTTATTACCGCTGTGTTTACACTTCGCTCTGTGTGCAGCAATTTTCTATCGTGTCCATTTTTCAGATTAATAAAAAGACCAGAGCGAGGCCCATGGATATTTTTATCTGTAAGTCAATCCGCCAGTCTGTTTGTAATTTGTCATAGTGGCTGTCCTTATGTCGTGGACATATTAATCGTTATTTTTATATGAAATTATACACAAGTTATCTAAACCTTTTCTATGTCATGGACATATTGATCGTAATGTTTAGATTAAATGATACACAAATGACCTAAACCTTTTGTATGTCGTGGACCTATTAACCAAATGATCGAAACCTTTTGTATGTCGTGGACATATTAACCGTAATGCTTATATAAAATTATACACAAATGAAATAAAGGTTTTTTATATATTCAATAATCAATATAACAGGCATTTGTACACATTCTCCTTGCACCCACAAAGTATCTGGATTAATTGTGGAGCATTATCACGGGTAGAGATGGGCGGCAGTTAACCAAGCATATATTCAATGAGACAATGGATGAACATGATCCTTATAGGGAAGCCTTCCCATCGTGGGCAGTAACAACAAAGGAGACAGAGGTGAGTGGGAGTGAGCATCGTGGAGAGGGCATCGTGGAGATCAGGGCTGAAGTCATCCAGGGAGGTAGAGGCCAAGTTCATTCGCAGTACACCATGTGGGGGAAAGTGGACATGTACGTTTGCCAGGCTGCAAGACGCCAGGAGATTGGCGTTACATGGCGTCTTTAGCAAAGGTTGTGGCTACTACCCTAACACCTTTCAATAAGAGAGAGGGAGGCAGTTATCTCTAGGTGCAGGGAGAATATATACAAATGCCTTTTCGATTGATTAGTGATTATATGAATAAGGTTCACTCACTACGACTTGAATATAGGTCATTACCACACACACAAACACGTGTAGGATATATATTGTAGCGGGTCAGTGGGTGTGGGGTTTCCACGCTACCAAGTTGAATGGATATAACGACACAACACACAGAGAGCAGTTCAAAGCCGAATGGTTTATTTACCGAGTAAATCAAACCAGGGTGGGAAAAGGGTCATCCACCTCTTATATGATATAGTTCAATTTCAGTCAAACACCTTCCACCTGTCTCTCTCCCCCAGGCCGTACCACGCTGCCAGGCGATCACACAGATCCTGCCTTTCCTTTGCTAGCGTTAGCTTCTCTAGCCTTCCTTCTAGCTCCAACTTCCCCCGTCTGTCGTTTGCTAGCTCTTTTAAGCCCCAGCACCCCTGCTTAAAGATCCCCAGACTCGCCTCGTTAACGGGAGGAAGTCCATATATGGCTTGGGGGTGGAGCCAGCAGGTTGCCAGACCTACTCCCCTCACTCCTCGTCTGCCACAATATATACACATTCATTGCAGCATCTGAATTGATAGAGGGTTGATGGAAGATGGAGTCTGTTGGTGGCGACATTCCCAGTATGCATTCAAATCCCAAGTGTAGCACAGCTAGATTGGGTTTTTCCCAGCAGTGGTTTTCCTGCCAGAGAAGGTTTGAGGTTTACTGCAACAGAAGTGCTCTTCACCTCACCTACATTCTGGTGTCTTCCTGTTGTTTTCCACCATAAGTACAGCCAAAGACAACACAACTGAGACATTCAGGATTGTCCCTTTAACAGTTAATGCTGATACCTGC
>NC_082384.1:24750113-24760113 GCF_031168955.1 Gadus macrocephalus | reverse complement strand
TTTAGGTACAGACGTGGCTTTGTACTTTAGTTAAGTGGTACAAACAAACTGGGATACACATGGTTGCCAATCATTTGCCATCCCTCACTTTCATATTGAAGTATGCATCGCCAACCTCATACACAGTGCACCGTTTTAATATATGTGAACTCCTCTTTGTGTTTGGTTTGCAGTGGAGCTAAGGCATCCACAACCCTTAAACGTGACGATGAAGTGTGTGCAACGGGGCATCTCTTCATCATCTGTGTACGTGCTTCGGGTACCAGAGACGATGTCGTCCGCCACCTCACCCCTATAGCTCTCCTCAGAAACACGCGGGTGAATAAAATACATAACCGCCATAAACACACAACGTCAGCTTTGATTCAGAAAGTGTGATCCACACAAGCGCACAGAAATGTTTTCTGACAACGTCTTTTCTTGTTAAAAAAAAAAAAGTAGCTGCCGTCCCCACTTCAAAGGAACCACACTGCAGTTAAAAGTGAAGCTTTCGCTGGAGTATATGAGGTGATGCACAACATCGCTGACTCCTCCATTGTGACCAATGGATATTTTTTTCAAAGACACCCTTTCGGCGATTACGATCATGGTTTCTCACCTTAATGGATTCATTGGGACAAACAAACCCATTTTGTCTGGTCAACCATGTGTGGAGATCTTTTCTTCTTCTTCCCTGATAGGAACAACCTCTAACTACCCAGTCCATCTCAGAGTTCCTGCACGATAAGCTACTGTTCCGGTGTAATCCCCGCTCCGAATACCCTTGCGTATCCTTGGTCCAACCCCAGATGTTAACAGTCAATTGCGCTGATAAAGGACATTATCTAATACTCCATCCGCGTTGAGATAGAGATCTCTGACATGTGCTACGTTCGGTGATAAGGACTCAATTGATTGTCGTATCGAAAGGCGCGGGTCAGCGCTGAATGAAGGTGGTGAGAGAAGGCTTTTCCCCTTCATAGGAAGGGTGGTATGCGGCATGTGGCTCAGCGGGTCGGTTGGTAACCGGAAGGTTGCTAGTTCGATCCCCGGCTCCTCCTAGCTGAGTGTCGAGGTGTCCCTGAGCGAGACGCCTCACCCTGACTGCTCCTGACGAGCTGGCTGTAACCCCTTATGGTTAACGCCACCGTCGGTGTGTGAATGTGTGCGTGAATGGGTGAATGTTAGGCAATATTCTAAAGTGCTTTGAGTGGTTACTGGTTAGAAAAGCACTAAATAAATGCAGTCCATCATAGTCACAGCCATGCCATTGGATATCGTTCTGCTGATCTGAGCAATCGGCACGGTGAATAGAGTGGACATGTAGCTCGATCAAAGGGTAAAGTTAAATGAAAAATCAATGAAATGCTACTGTAATATTGTTCCTTCTAATGCCATGTAGAATTCAACGTGAGATATAGCTCGACAGACGACTTGATGTCTGTATATTATATGTAATATAAGGCTGGTTAAATGTCAGTACTTCATTGCGATGACATTCTTGGTTATATTTCGAAAACTGGATATCAACACAAATGATTAGCTTTTTTCCAATACATCAAAGTAAATGTTTTTTTTCAAATTGGGCGAATGGCTTTGTAATCTGATATTTAGTTAGAACACAATTTAGTACCGCATTGGTGAAGGCACAGCTGTTCTTCAGACAGTTGATTGGACTAATTTGAATTGACTTGATTGAAAGAGTTCAATCAGGGAAGTTTATGTATGAGCAAGTCACATCAATGTTATTTGTATAGCCCTAAAACACAGAAACCGTGTTTCTCAAAGGGCTTCCCAGCCCTTCCTCTAAGGCACGAATGAACTCCCATTGTATCAAGGGATCAACCTTGAGAACGAAGACACTCCTGTCAATCGATTGAGAGGAGTCTACCCCACAGCCTAACCCTAGAATCTGCATAGCCCCCCCCCCCTCATACACACTTATTATACGTTGTACGTCCTGGCACTTAATGTACATACTTATTGTGCGTCTTACGTCCTGGCACTTACAAATAGTACAAAGCATTGAGTAGCATCCTATACCAGCTATCTTTGTTGTGCACGGGGAATGGGATAACCTAGTGATTTTTTAGGGCTTGGCGATTGGTTCTTTACTGTACCGACAGCGATATATTGCTGTTTCTATTTCTTCTGACACATGTAGGCCTACATAATGTAAGTCGCTTTCGATGAAAGCATCTGCTAAGTGCCCCAAATGTACACTTAAATATAAATGGGTACAAGGGGTGCAATGATTGAAACACATCATAAGTAGCATCACACATTGTTATCGACACACAATGCTAGTTTTGGCGAACAGACCCCATTGGGATTCCTCCTCCTTATTCTTCTTCTTCTTCTTCATGGAACGAGGAAGGACCGAAATCCGCCGGGAGACGAGCTTTCCCCCAGTGACATCTGGACGCTGGCGGCGGTGAGGTGGCGAGCTGAAATCCCCGGTGAAGTCTGGGCTGGACACACCGCCTGCTGTGAGAGATGAAAGCGGCCCAGAGCTGGAGGAGGAGGCGGGCGGTGGGCTGTGCTTAATTCAGACAGTGAGTGACTGGATGAATGGGGAACACATGCGTGGTAACTTAGCGCCGTTTCACTCGTCAATAAAGGAAGGGGAACCTAATTGGGCCGGTTCAAACGGAACGCCCGGCCCTGACAGCGTGAGAGGGCTGCGAGATAGTGATTGCAGGTAAACGGGAGGTTCTTTGTCCTTTCTCGGTTGAACTTTCGCCGTAGCTGCGTTTGGATAAGCGTGTTCTCTCTCTCATCTGGGCGGAGATCTGTCATGGTTCAATGAAATGGCTGGAGACGCCATCAACCCCCTCAATATATACTAAAGCCCCACTGCGATCTGAAAAGATAAATCTCGTGTTACGGTGACTGCGACTGGATGCCTGGCCTATCGCAGTGACTACAACTGAATGCCTGTACTCTCTTTATGGTTGACCGGCCAGAAACCCATCACCGATTTAAAATCTTTTGCCTGTATGTCTGTCTGTATGTATGTATGTATGTATGTATGTATGTATGTATGTATGTATGTATGTATGTATGTATGTATGTATGTATGTATGTATGTATGTATGTATGTATGTATGTATGTATGTATGTATGTATGTATGTATGTATGTATGTATGTATGTATGTATGTATGTGTACTGTATGTATTTTTGTATGCATGTCAATTATGGCACCCATTTCACTCCTGAAATGGGTTTTCTTGCCCTCTGGGGGGCTAGGGTCAAGGGGGTTTCATAAACATATTGTCTCAAGAGATTGACTTCAATCCCTTGAGACACCACACAACGTTTTCAGACTGTAACCAACATGTCTCACCGCAACTTTCTGCTTGACGTCCTAAAACCGATTTGTCCCGTTGCGAATCATTACTGGGCAGTGGCTCTAAGGGTGGGCAAAACAGCGAGGAATCAACGTTTTTGATCAAGGCGATAATTAAGCTTTATTACACCACACCAACACAGTCATTATCTTATATTTGTTTTCTCAGACAATGTTCAGATGATGTGCAATTACTTCCAGTAAATGGCATATTTTCAAAAAAGAGCTGCATAGCTGACAAATTAATCATGGCTATTTAATTATTCTACGGGTACAAATACCTATAATTGGCTCATTATAAAGACACACAAATCTCTTTTTGATTAATAGGTCAAAATATAACAAGGCAGTGCATCGGCTGGGGATAAAGCCTTTTTTAAAGGAAAAAAAGATGAATAATAACCGTTGTTGTTATTATTACAACCCGATGATAATGAGCACATGAAGAACGGAGGCTTTACCTCCATTTTGTTTTCTCCTGTTGGAGACCACTGAGGGCCACCGGCTCCCCCTGCACATAAACTCTCATGAGGGGTGCCCTGTTTATGGAAGCAAGGCCACCCGCCTGCACCCAACTCCCAGACACCGCACAATAACAAGCGCCTGGAGCCACCGCCGCCACACTAACTGCTGCAACGAGATATCAACCCCTCCATTAACTGAAGTGTACCTGTGTTCGCTCATGCCCTGTGTCTTACATGTAACCATGTATGCGTGAGCGCCTGTACATGTGTGTGTGTGTGTTTGCACGGGCAATTTTGTGTGTTTGTGTGCATGTCTGTGTGCGCAATGCATGCATAGATTTCCCAGTGTGTGTGCGCACTGCGCACGTGTCTGTGTGCGTGTGCGTGCATGTGTGTGTGTGTGTACATGTATGTGTGTATGGTTATGATTTTACCAGTGTGTGATAGCGTGTGTGTGTGTGTGCGTATGCATGTGTGTGTACGTGTATGGTAATGTGTGAGTGTGTGTGTGTGTCAGTATGCGCTGTGCCATGTACTATGTACGCCGGGTGTATCCAGTGCTAGTGTCTTGTACCTGCTGCGGAGCGGTGATGCCCTCTCTCCCATGTTTATTTTGGTCATTGTTAGGTGATTAACCATGGAATGATTAGTCATAATGGGGGAAGACAGTGTTGTCTTCGAAACCGCCAGCATCTCTCATGCGTGACGAAACCAACCAGGTTTCCACCGGCTTAGCTCACGGTATAAACTTATTTTGATTGAGGATTTCACAGCGCGACAACTCCTCTCAAAATGGCAGCGTGTCGCCAGCAAAGAGCCCCGTAATGCATGCCGATGTTCAAGCACTGCCCCCTGCTCTGGGATATGCTGCTCTTGAGAGACGTGGAGCACAGCGAGGTCTGTCTCCCCCCCCCTCCCTCCTCCCCCCTCCCTCCCCCAGCCACCAAAGTGAAGCGGGTAGGAAGCATTATGAAGATGTCTGTGAGACTACTAGACACAGTACTTAGCCAGCGAGTGCAGCATGTTCCGGACAACACTCTCCCTCCCCTGTGTCCCCTTCCTGAACCGTGGTGATTCCACCGGGGGGGGGGTGGGATTCTGTTATTGTGACTCGAGAGTTTGTTGGCGGAGGAGGAGTCAATTAAGTCTATGGATGGCTGGGGACTAACAAGATATGCTCGGGTGCAGAATACAAGCGGCCCCCGTTGGCAGAAGTAGTCTAAGCTCAACGGCCACCAGCCTATTCTCAGACGGATCAGATTTCATGTTGTCTCATCTGGGTGAGACGGAATGAAAGTAAGAATGCTAGATCATTCCTTAGATTAGATTGCTTTCACCACATAACCTCCTTCCCTTCTCTCCCCTTCCTGCTGTACCATCTTCTTACTAACATACGTTATTTTGAAGGATTTTATTTTCGTTGTCACTCTGTAAAGCATCTTTCAGTAATTAGAAAAGCGCTATATTTACATGTACGTTTAGGGAATTTAGCAGACGCTTTTGTCCAAAGCAACTTACAATGAGAGCATTTGTCAGAAGAAAGAGACACAACAATATATCGCTGTCTGAACGGTAAGGATGTTCATAGAACCAAGTGCCAAGCACTAACCATCGCTAGGTTAACCCATTCCCCGTATACAACAAAGATAGCCTAAGACGCTACACAACTAAGTACTATAACTAGGTACGACATACAATGAGTGCCAGGACGTAGAAAATACAATCTATAATAAATGAATCAAATGTATTATGAGTAGTGTTATTATTCATGTGGTTGATTGGTAGGCCGCATTGAGCGACGCCTCACACCAAATCGAATCTAAACACTATCGAAGAGACCCTTCAGTATCCTATAGGATGAGCGCTTGTGTCCCCCCTGAGGTCGTAACCACAACTCCTGGCCTGCACGGACGCACAGACACACACTTATCCAGCCGGCCTTCCTGATGGGAACAGAACAGACAGGAGGTAATCAGAAAAAAGCACTCGGTGGATAAAGCGAGCACCAGAGGAAGAACATTCCCCCCCCCTGGACTCTTGGCACAACAACTTTCTGTTGTTCCCCCCACGAACACTTCTTCACGCCCGGCCCCAGTGCTCCGGTGTCGTTTCATCTTGGGCGACGTGATCTATGAGGCAATCGCTCGCGCTGTACTTCAGTACAAATCATCCTCTGCGCTCCCCTCACGTCAAGGCGCCGGGGCGGTGTTCTGCTTCCGGGGAGCTTGTTGTGCCAGCAGCCGGCGGAGGACCATTATACACGACGATATTATTATCACCATCAGACCATGGTGTCTGAATCTGGAGCCGGGCCAGAGCCATCGCCATAGCGAGATACGAGATACGGGGGCACCCGCCTGCCCGGACCCTTCTGTGCCCGGGGGTGTGTTTGACGCATGGCTGTCTGCCACGGATCATCAACCTTGGGATGGAGAGTAGTTAGCTGGCTCCGTTATCTGTCTATGCGGGGCCACACCTCATCAGTATATATCGGATTAGCATGGAGGAGATTTAGGGTTCTGCGACAGGGCTCTGACTTGATCGAAGGTCTGTGCTCGACGGGCAAAGGGTTGGACGCGTTTCCCCGGGGCCTAGCAACAACAGCTAACCTCGGAACGAGACTTGAAGGATTTGTTATTAGACGTGAGGAGGAGTTCAAAGTCAACATGCACTGGTGTATTCTCAGTGCTGATTGAGGACTCACCTTTCCCGGCTCATCCTTGCATTGGTCTGATCCGTGTGGAAGTCATAACAAGCCAGAAGGCATAACAAGCCTTTTTGTTTAATAAGGTTAATGCTGTTGTATGCAGCTAGTGCGTTTCAGCATCCCAACAGCCACCCCTTGCAGCATTGCTATGACAACAAACCTTGAAGGATAGATACAGTTCTGTTATTACTGTCAACATACACAGATAAATGTATACTCAGAACTGTATAATCCATGTTTAAGTAAGGCTATTTTCTTAGTTTGTTTTTCTTCTTTACATTATGATCTCACTGCTGTACACAGCGAGGGTAAACCACTATAGCGCTGAAATTGTTAGTATTGTATGATATCCCGTTATCACCTTTCCGAATCCTCGTTCCATAGATCTCACCTACAGATGTGTTTTTCTTTTTCTCATCAGGCGACCCGTGGGATCCTTCATTTTCAGGAGCTGCCTCTGCCCCTTCGGGTCCATCCATTACCGTTGTCCCCCTCTACCCATCCTCTCCACTGCTCTCTACCGATCGGCTCCAGTTTGCACTCCCCTCAAGTTTGTCTGGTCTCATCTATCTCACTTTCTCCCCCCCTATCTCCCCATCCTCCCTCCCCGCTCCCCTCCCTCCCCCCTCCCCTCCCCTCGCCTCACCCCCCCACCCCCAACACCATCTTTCCCCCTTTATTCCATTCCCTCAATTCCTGTGTATATATATATCTCTCCCGTTCAATCGCTCCTTGCGTCTGCCCATTTCCCACAGCCGCCATTGGCCCCTCCGTCCCCTCGTTCTCCTCCCCCCCCCCCCTTCCTCCCTCCACTCCCCCTCCTCTCTCTTTTCCACGTAGACAGGAAGCCAATTGGAGTTGTCCAAACAAACGAGGGCTGTCTGGGAACATTTAAACCCCCATAAATAACATCATGAAAGGACGCAGACAATGTGTGCAACACAACGGCGCGCACAACGTGCACGCGCGCGCGCAATCACACACGAGCGAGGAGTGTACACACTGCCCTGTAGAAATATAGTTGGAGCGCTGTGCTAATATGTCTGATAGTGTGTGAGGAGGTGATAAGGCTGGAGGCAGGGTCTGGCCTCTTAAAGCCGCCCGCGCTCCATGCATCGCCTCGTGCCACCGACATCACTCAGCCAGGCATTAGGAGAGTACCCTATTGTTGGGCTGTTCTGTGGCTCCTGCAGCCTTTGTTTAGAATGCTGATGAAGCAATCACCAGCAGTAATGGGCTTTAGTGTGTGTGTGTGTGTGTGTGTGTGTGTGTGGATTTGTGTTTGATTGTGTGTGTTGGTGTGCATTTTTGTGTTACCCAGTTTTGAATTTACCTTCTTCTTTGTGAGTGTGTGTTTGTGCCATGTTTCACTTGTACCTTTAAAATTGTGTGTGTGTGTGTGTGTGTGCGTGTGTCAATATGTGTGGGAATATATGTGTCATTGTCTTGCCTGTACATTTTAAGTTTTGTTAATGTTCAAATTGTGTTTGCGCACATTCTTATGTGTGTGTCAATGTGTGTGTGATTGTACCCTGGTAGGTGTATGTGTGTCACGCTGTCCATGTCTGTATGTGTGAGATAAAACCAGATAAACACGTTGCTATGAACCTATTTCGTGTTCCGAACATTGTTACGAATGTATGATTAGAATCAGCGTTTCATCAAAGCATTAGCACCCTGAATCAGTGTTGCACCCTCGAAACCACAGCCAAACAATATCTGCAACCACCGACACTATGAATGTTAGCGGGTTGCAATTAGAGAAACATATTGGTTTGACATGTTTCATGGACAAGTGTCTGTGAAACACAAGCTCCGTCTGTTATTGTTCACCCATCCTCATGTCTGACTCATGGCCCGCTCTCACTTGTCGTTGGCTGTCAGTCTTTAGGTCAAATTACTTTTTGCATTTCAACCAAATTTGAGCTGGAATGCCGAGCCTGACGCAGAAGATTACACACACATGCTAATTTGCAAACATAGAAAACACGTGCACGCACAAATACACCCAGAAGCGCGCACGCGCACACACCCACGCATGCACACAGCCATCCCAGCCAACTCCCCTCTTTAAAAAAAGGATCCCTGGCACTACTTGTGAGCCTCCGCACATCAGGAGGGAACCATTCTCCAAGAGCCAATTTTATTCTTGGAGATGTTAAGTAGCTACATCCCAAGGTCAATATGAAAACATTTCTTTGGAAGCCTTTCTTCAGTCCTTGTGAAATTGGATGAAGATTAATGTTGCCTCTGCAGTTGAAATAGCTGTTGAGTGGCTTGGTATCCAAACACTAAACCGGCCTGACCCTGTAAACCGTGTTTCAGGAAAACTGTTGTTGATTTTCCTACGGGCGTAGATGCTGCGGATTCTGAGGCCAGCGGGTTAATGCTGTGAGCAGATACATTCAAAATATTTTCGATGTCTTCAGATGTAAGAGGGCTCTGCTTGACATTCTCAGCATGCACGGTTCATAATTGTGTGTGTGTGTGTGTGTGTGTGTGTGTGTGTGTGTGTGTGTTTGTGTATTTGTGTGTGTGTGTGCACGCTTGTGTGTCATTCAAATTAGCCCTGTTTATTTTAGCACCTAGATGTCACGCATCAGAGAAGATTAGTCATGTTTGCCTGAAGGTTGAGCGGGTGCAGGGAAGTGGGAGTTTGTATTATACTATGACTTAATTTTCTGATTATGCTTATGCTGTTTTGTGTGACAGCCTGCTCTGGGAGTGTTTTGCTAACCACAAAGAAGCGTGTACCAGATACGTGCTTGTGACAAAAGGTTGAACAACGTTACACAGAAAACACACAGTTGGAATAATTGCAATCAATTGTTTCTGTGTTTGGCACTTGAAGTGACGTGCAACTCTGGGTCTATTTTCAGGCATGGCTTTGGTTGATCAGCAGATCTTTTTTCATCACCTTTGACGCCTTGTCAAAAGGTGATACACATGCTTCAACATAGATATCTGCAAGGTACACATAACCGTCAAGTCGACATTTGCAGAAGTCTGTTTTCACTCAGACTTCTGTTTTCACTGTTTTCAACATTTCATCACGTCAGCGGGCTTCAAATCTGCTCTATATATAAACCGCAGAGTACAAGAGCAATGGCATGGCAGGGAGATATGCGTGTTTGAATTCCTTTTATTTACTTAACTCAAAAGATCACAGGACTTGATAAGGAAGTACAAACACTGTCAATGATTAATACTCGCTCATCTCAGCAAACATCTCCAATCAGCGGAGGATTCTTCCTCATCGGTTAATCCGTTAACGGGGCTGCCAGAGAGAGTGACACTTGTCCGTGGCCATGCTTTCCTCTCTTGTTTATTCTCCTGTGAATGGTCAACGTTACTTGTTCATTGGATGGATTTATCTATTTATTGAGAGAGAGAGAGAGAGAGAGAGAGAGAGAGAGAGAGAGAGAGAGAGAGAGAGAGAGAGAGAGAGAGAGAGAGAGAGAGAGAGAGGGGGGGGGGGGGGGGAGAAAGAGAGAGAGTG
>NC_082384.1:24731153-24750013 GCF_031168955.1 Gadus macrocephalus | reverse complement strand
CCCTTACATCCCCAGTCAGCACAGGGCACAGTTATTCCCAGGGTAAACGGAGCACAGTGGCACAGCGTTCTTTGATCGTTCCCAGGAACCTGGCAAGCAGACTGCTTCTGCCGCCGGAGCTCTCGCTCTCTTGCTCTTGAGCGCCGAGGCACTGTGAGAGGCCTGTGCATGCGCCACAAAGCCAGGCATTTGCATTGCATACACAAAATCGCAGAGAACACAAACACAAGTTTGTTTAGTCGCAGGGGAAGAGAGAGAGTGAGAGTTCACCCTGGCAGAAGTACAATCTGCGCTTTGCCTTTCCACAGCCCAGCTTGAGACGATGAATGGCGTGGTGTGGTGAGTGTGAGGGGTCGTGCGGCCTCAGCGATGGTTTGGTTGGTTTTTTTGCAGCCCTGCCGATTTTCTCTAGTGTACGACATTCTCCCACCACTTGGCTTCTCGTCCGCAACTTCGGAAATGTCTCCCTTACAGATAAGAAACGTTGGTGTTTGTGCTTATTGTTCCCTGTATGTACAGATGCTTTTTATTTGTCCGTCTGTCTATCTCGATCTAGCATTCGCTTGTATATCTTAGGTCTGTTTCGTGTTTGTTAAGTTTGAATTAAGATTAATCAAATGTGCTGTTCTGTTACCACTCGCTAGACTTAGTATGAAAGCGTCCTGTTGCCCAGCCAATGGACATACCACACGCAGCTAAACGCTAACATAGACATGAAGTCTATTAAGACGCGCATCAATGCAATCCTAATCACAATAATCACTAAATAAACATCATGTGTGTTTTCGAGGTTAAAGTGCATATTTAACGGTTCTGCTGGTGGGGTAAAATGGTATTAATAACAAGCAGCTATTTCAATGTTTGCACAAGGCCAAGATATACTTTAAAGTTCTACCTACAAATAACAAAGGGCTGATAATTGAACAAAACGGGATTTGAACAGGTTGCAATGTTTTTTCCTTTTTTTATGCCAATCTGTCGCGTTTGGGGGAATCAAAATGTTTGATACCTCTCCGGGTGAATTGTGCTAGTCCTGTGCAATTCGATTCACACTTTCCAATGTTCAAACCACCTACTTTATCATTTGTGATAGTTGGAAGTGGGCCTCCTCTCACTATGGAGGCTGTGTTTCGCCGGAGACATTGAAGTCCTCCCGTGACCGAGTCCGAGTCGGACCGATGAGTGGATCCGAAAGCCGCTGGCGTCGACGCAGCCATCCTACGTGGTAATGTCGTTTTTTTATTCTTTCTGTGTTATGAAATCACAATAAAAATGAAAAGGAAAAAACTATCAGTCTGCCGCAGCAGTCTCTCCGTCGGCCTCCAGTCAGGCTGAGTGAGATACGCACTTTGAATTTACTTTTTTATCTTGAACATTCGCTCGGAGAAGCCGAACAATGAGCCAAAGCTTGTAATTATGAATTTAGGCCAGCCCTGGTAGATAATCAACAAGCCAAATGTACTGCATAAGCACTCTCTACTTCCCTCCCACCTGCTGGTGAGTGCAGCAGGCGAACACAGACCGCCAATTTGGAGGAAATGAGGGGGAGTGGCTGGACGCAGAAGTATTTGGGTCGACTGCGGTTGTGGCGGTTATTTGATTTTGTTTGCGGTGATGGTCGATCCCAGCTGGTCAGACAATTGTAAAAGATGTGGCACAGCCCCTTCAAACGGTTAAATAGATGAATTAATAATTTAATGTGTAATGACATTAGCACGACCACAAAAACATTTGTAAAAGCAAACACGTTTAATAATTAAAGTGATCAGAGGTGTTGTCTCCCAACATGGCCGGTTGAGTGGGTCAAAACGCTACGCGCTGCTAAGCTATGTGACACTTGCTGCTCAGTGTAGCTCCCAGGTCACAGTGACTTGTAGTTGTACAACACTGCTCAGTCTTTTGCAATGCATGAGTTTATGGGCTGGTAATTACAAGCAATGGAGGAGCTCTCTCGACATAGAAAATGAAATAAGGGGAATGTGTATGAAAGAGCTTTATAGAGTCGAAGGTCTATGGGCGTAAATAAGATAAACTATGCTTATGGCAATGTTTGGCATTAACTGCAAACAGGATGAACAGCCATTCGAAAGAAGAACGTGGAAAGCACAACGGTAATGCATGCATTGAGTTGAAGTGGAAGATAAATCTTTGTCTCTTTAAACATCGTTTTTACAGTTTCCCTACGAAACTGTATAAAATGTGAAAATATCTGCGTTTCCGAATGGCCTTTTTAGACCTACAAAAATTGACATGCTCTTGCATTAAATGAGTGAAACTAAAAAATATATAATTACCATCATTATGAACAATATAATACACTAGAATTACAATATTATATCGGGGACACGTTTCATGTATTTCCTTGTTATCCCTTGGTATAATATCTAACACTTTAAATGCCCTATTCTGAAAGAACCCATGCTCCACGTCTCATCGTCAAAGCTCCAATCATGATGGCATCTATTTTAAGGCTTCAGCATCTATCAGGAAGATGACGTGGATATCCATTAGTATTAACCCTGTGTCAGGGTTGTATCGGATACACAGAAACAACGTGAGTGTTGAATAAAACCCTGAATCCATTTAAACCTCCCTCATTTCCCACTCGGCATTTGGCTCAGCCACTCTCATTATGACAACACTTCACGTGTGACACAGAAAATTCTATCCCCGACAGTTTTAATTTCTCTGTCTACACAGAAAGCCATATAGAGGAACATCATATGCACACACACACACACACACACACACACACACACACACACACACACACACACACACACACACACACACACACACACACACACACACACACACAGGAGTTATACACACAGGAATACACATACACAAGCCATGTGCTGTCCACTAATCCCTGGAACTGATGGGCCCCAAAGCCCAGTTTTTCTATGCATTATGCCCTTTCGAGATACCTCAGAGGGGGTTGTGGTGTCACCTAAAAAGTAAGCTTGGGATCAGCCCCTTTAGAGGTGTACAGAGACACCTGCGCTCGCACACATAGGCCTACTCAAACACACCAAAACGTTCAATAACATGAAATAGTACACAAGGAACATAATTGAAGGTAGCCAGGTTTTTCCGAACAAAATCATATGGCCAGCCTTGTCCACTCAATTTCACTAATCGATCGAGGAACCTTGACTCCAGTGGCCAGTTGTATCAACCTTAATTAACCAATGAGAGCAGCTGTTCATGACAGCAGCAGTTGAAGAAGAGTGTTTTTATCCAATTCCGTAGCAAAATGTTGGCACGAAATTTTTCTTGGATTTCAATGCTAATTAATCGTTAATAGAAATATTGAATAATATAACTGAGAAGCTAAACCTTGTGCTAAAGAAGAGTGGATGGTTTTGACTCTTTTTAATTTTGGCAAAGATTGACACATAAGCACCTCTGCATAGAAAGGGGGCATCTCTAGTGCAGCAGAGAACAGAGTAGATACTCATACTTTTAAAGGAAACAACAAAGTCATACCCAGGAAGGCAAATCTTCTCTATTTAAATCCATGGGGGGACTTTAGACAAAAACACAACAAACAGCTCTGTTGAACTCCTTTTGCAGCAACCTTTGTTGTCTCACAGGAGACAACATGGAGACCGCCACAGGGTAGGAATGAACTCTACGTGGTCCTACAGAGTTCGGAATCCTGGAAGGCCCAAGGCCGAAAAAATTATGGCCTTTCCGTGGACTTTTCGGAGGGGATACGATATATATATATTTTTTCACAAACTGCTGTTACCTCTAATTTGTAGGAATGGTTTTAACTTGTGGTGGTTTAAAACCAAAAAAATATTATGGGTTATCTGTTCTCGGCACAGATCACCAAAATAACCTTTGTGTCTTGTTGCACCGTTCCTTAGCGGGAGGGGGGAGGGTAGAGGAGGGAGCTTGTGTGTTTTGGATCAACGATAGTGTAAGGAGGCTACATGATCCCCCGCACTGGTTAAACCATTGACAGGTATGCATGGTTGGACCTCATTGGACTGTACCAAGTGAAGCTGAATGGAGAGGGGATCTGGCAGGGATCCTGTTTAATTAGGATGCTTCTGAATGTTTGTTGGTCAATTATTAAACACAAATGTATAGTTTAGACACGATGCACTAGCGTTGTATTTATAGGACCAATAGATATGTTGAGCTAAGGAGGGTTTATGTCAAAATACCTCAAGGCACCCCTTAATTATTATGAATGGTGCAGGTCAACTTGTTTTTAGGGAGAGCTTGAAGAAGGAGAAGCTTGGTTTATGTGGGCAGGGTTGGCAAGGGGATGTGCTGCTGTGGTCTTTGGCCCAGCGAATAGTTTGTGTTTGCCATTAAAAGTTGCCCTTTCTGGGCTTATTCCTCGGACATTGTTCCTTGTTTTGTGTACACTCCTCACCGATACCAGCTTGTGCTAGCATCCCACCACTGGGGCCCAACAGGGTAGCCTTATGTTTTCCGAAATAATGTTTGAATGTCGATTCATAGTGTGTATGTTTTGAGAAGGCGTAGACTGCTGCTGCAGAATCCCGTTTTATTTAACTCATCCCTTTACTTTTTCGCTTCCAATGTTTTTTTAAAACACAAAAAGCCAAACCACATTATCACGTAGGATTGGCTGTGTCGGATCCACTGATCGGTCCGAGCCGGACTCGGTAAAGGCAGGGCTTCAATGTTTTGAATAAACACAATGAACCACTTCCAAATATCACAAAGCAAATAGCAAATTGGGCAGCAGCAATAGCACTAATCCATGCTACGCGACACTTTCCTTCTCAGTCTAGCAAGACCAATTTCTTGAAACCTTCACCCATTTGCTCAAACTTTAAACTTTAGACACAAATCTTCAAGCTACCTTTGATAAAAACCCTTTCAAAGATAATCCTTTTCAAAATCAAACAATCTTTTCTAAACTATTCAATCTCTGCTCAAAATCAAACAATCTTCTCTTAAGTAAACCATTAAATCTGTACTCAAAATCAAACATTATTTCATCCAGTCAATGTATAAACATTACAGCGCATCCACTAGAGTAGGGATGCCCAACCTTTTTTGACCCAAGATCTACTTTTCAAGTAGCCAACCTCCCGAGATCTACCAGTCTAGTGTCAACATTGCAAACCTACCTCCAAGCGCGGGGGGGGGGGGGGGAACCTACGGACTTCAGTGGGGGTTTCATTCTGTCTGCGCACGGCACCTTCTCAACAATAATCAATAATCTCAGGGTGAAAATGGTAGGTCTTAGCTCGTTTCCCCTCAGCCATGTCAACGTTTAGGAGTGTGTAACTACTGTTGACGGCTTTCAGCTGCTGTTGACAGCGCATGCTTTTTCTTTTTTTTCACCCCTCGCGGTCGACTTGGGATCTGTCGGCGGTCTACTGGTAGACCGCGATCGACTGGTTGGGCACTCCTGCACTAGAGACTTAATCCACAAATTGTGAACACCCAGGGCATGTCGTCACATCATTTATAGATCGTCTAATAATTGAATGTATTGTAATCACGATTTGGTACAGTGGAATGTATATTGTTTGTGGGAGATGAATTCTGCATCAGTTCTTTGTGCATGGTCTGGCCAGAGGACTTGGTCCACATCCAATTCAACGTTGTCCTGCCAGGCCCCGGGGCAAAACCCTCAGGGGTGACGGACCCAGCCTGGACAGCACTGCCCACCTTTGTCACCACACGCCAATCCCCCTGTCTGTAAGAGACGTGCCCTGGTTTATGGGCTTCAGACCTTACACCGCCATGCAAGAAATAACTATTGAACTGGGTTCAAGGTTAAGTTCTTTATTTTGTCAAATGCTCAACAAACATGCAGTCGAAGTCATTGCTAGCAATGAAACCGGGGAGCTAGAGTGAGCACAATGGTTGAGGAAAGAGGCAAACATTTGTGAATCTCTGTCTGATGTTGAATCACTCGCGTATCTGGACAGCACGGTGAAAGCTGACAAGGTCCCAAACCTGTTCATCAGACAGGATGCACTGCCTGCAGATGACCCTGCTGCTCTCTAGCTAGAAATACAAGATGATGTTCAGTGTGATTTGGCCCAAGGGCTGCATGGTAGTGGAGGAACCGGCTATTACTTATGGCAGCACACAGTTTGACAACCCCACCATGCTGGCCAGGGACGTCCACAATAACATGTTGGTCAATAATCTTCCTGCCATTCCTTCTCCTAAAACTCTGACTGTACAAAAATACATAAATTGAGTTTTTCACTATTGTTCAGAGACTAAAATTACAACTTGATATACGATCACTGAAACCTGAAACTCATTTACTAAATCCCTAAACCATGTCTGCAAAATTGCAAGCACAGCTTTACACTCAGTTTCAAATTCTGTATCACACTTTTGGCAAAACACCACGAACAGTTTGCTACATTAGCCACGACATTCAAAGTCGAGAACTCTTATGTTCTTTTGGACGCCAAGCTTTAGTTAATAATTGGCAGCCCCCACTACTCACAGGTGTAAGCACTAGTTGCAGTTCAGAGCTTTAGCGCTATACAGTGTTGTAGCGTTGGCGAAGGAACCACACAGGAGTCAGGTTTTCAACAGGGAATCACAGCCCTCACGCCCCTTACACCGCTAAACTACGAGAGCTGCCTTTTATTTCAACCCCTAGAAAACACATCCAACACAGGGCTTATCCCACCAACCGAAGCATCTCGATTGGTGGGTCCTAGCCGTACACTAATTACTGCACCCTACCTCACATCACTACCACAAATGACCAAGGAGGGCGCTAGAGGGTCAGACCAATAATAGTCTGAACCTTCCCAGGATCCTTTGCGGCTCGCGGAACCGATGTCCATGCCCATGGCCGCCACAATATAAAGGCCGCAGATGAGCTTTTGAGGAAAAACGGTGTGGTCACCGGGGAAGCAAGAGCTAGAGGTCAAGGAGTGAGGAGTAAGAGGAGGACAAAGGACAGTTGTCTCAGATCAGGGTCACATTGGTTAACCAGGGGCTCAACAAAGGATGAGTATGACGGAGGATGGGCAGAGAGTTCAGCTCCACCTGAGCCAATTCATTGATGCATCCCTCATCTGTTCATTCATAATTCAGAACCGGTGAGATCCCTGTTATCTACACTTTCCTACTCTTCCTTATGTAGACCTTTAGCATACTGAAGTAGGAATGAGATTTAATGTCGGAAGGAGACAACATATTTCTAGCTTAATGTTACCATCTTTATTTGTAATCTTTGCCACTGTTCCTTATATATAACTTTAGGACACTGGAGTACTAATGTTACTTAGTCACACAATTCAGGCGTAGCCGTCTATATTTTCAGATGTGCAGAACAAAGATAAGTGGACCATTACTTGGTGGGAGACACCGGCTGTTCACACCAGAACCTGAAACCGCAATTGTGAACTATTAGACTACAATAACTCCACAACCACATAAATGCAGACCACACAATATTCATTAACATTCCTCCATATCCTCCGATTCCGGATGAAACCGGTCTACAGGGTGCCATTCAAGAGAAACGCAGTGAGGGTTAAGACTAATGCCATGAATATCTCCAAGTGAGAACTACACTGTGCATTTACTACACCAGCAACGTATAGAAACATTGCAGAACTATCATCGAGTGCATCGGGGTTCACCACATTGACGGCTGTAGGTCTATTTCTCTCATAGTCTCTTTCAGAGAGTCTTGGGGCTAGATGCCACTGTAATTCAGCACGTTTATATTCGCATCAACGAGGCTGGCTTTAACCTCGCCAAACGACAGGGTCGGGACATAATCTCCCACCGTGCCATTGTGAACGTTCCTGGGCAGTGGAGGGACGATCACCATGTGCACGGCCGTTAGCCAGCACGCCGTCCTCTATCCCCATGACAACCATGGTCCCAGGCCTCCTCCTCACATTCCCGTACACCCTGCGTGGCACTCTCCTTCCAGCAGAGCAGAGGGGCGGGCCCGAGCATGATCATGCTCTCGGGCCCGAGCGGCCCGTGTATGCTGTCATCTGGGACAGAGATTCCACCAGGCAGCCCCACAACTGGTTCATCGACCACCGACAGTTTATTGTTCTATAGCTCCCACCGTAATCCCCTCTCCTAAACCCAAGTGAAGAGCTATTTTCGTCACGGCTATTGGAGGTGTTTTGCCGCCATCCCCCTGCCCGCACGTGTCTTCTCTAGGTATTCCAGGGGCCAGACCAAAATAGGAGGCAGAATGTGGCCTAATTTTTTTTTGCATTTATTGATGTCTTTTGAGTTTAAATAGTTTAAAGTAGTTACGCGTTGATCTAACCATCTTTCCCGTTTACAGTGTGGAACCGAAAATGCAAAAAGGCATATACCTACTGATAAGATATTCATTGCAGTGTTTTGTGTTGAGCAAATCAGATTTATTCATACGATGGCGTGTGCCTTTTTGATGCAAAATAAAAAAGATTTTGGAAAGGGATAAAAGGGTTTTGTGTTTTTTTTTTTGCGTTTAGAGTTTCGAAAAAAAGGAGTCAAAGATTCAGAAAACGTGCGTAAACAACTACGCGAAAAAAACCAGTAGTTTACTAAGTGAGACGGAATGGCAAACATCTACAATATTGCCTGCATGAACTCCTCATTCACAACCACTACAATATAGTGCAGTTCTCAATAGGCTGGTAGAATTGAATGTTACTGTAAGCATCGACACTGAAAGTGCCTGAGTGTAAGCTTACTTGACCCTCTGAGCTTTGCTTCAACAGTCCTCTGCACTGCCGGTTGTGTTCGAGGACAGGGGGCAAATGGTGCCAGGGCTACCACTGGTGATGCCTTCAGAGCTTACATTGTGTTCATACAACCGCTATATTTCACGCAGCCTGGGTGGCATTATTTCTGAAGGACCTGATGAACAATGAGAGCCTGACACTGTAGAGAGATCAAAGCGGCCCCTCCAACCTCATGCGGAACAGGCACTTCCAACACCGACGTATGCATACCAAAATAGAAGTTCTCTTCTCTGAACGACCTGATAGGGTTAGGGCTGGCCAGAGAGAATCTGCTGGAATTGTGTTCTACTCTTTTTCCTGTGTCCCTCGTTGTACAAAGAGGGATGGAGAAGGGTGCTGTTTGCCCGGAATGATCTGCTCACACTGTTATGTAACACTGTTACATACACCGTTTTAGATGGATTGCTCTGGATTGTGGTAATAAATCTAATATTTTCCAGAGTGGGTTTTTTCCACCAAAGAAGGGACACAGGGTCAATGGTGGGTTACGGCCTGAAAGGCAGAAATTGTATAATTCACTTCATTTAGAGGTACCTCAAAGGTGTTGATGATGTTTTTTTGGTGGCAGATGGCAGGTATTGTTTAGAATAGAACCAATGGACAAGGGAAAAACTCATTGTAGCTTCCTTTTAAAGGATTTTTTATTTTCGAAATAAAATGTGTGGGTTACCTTGGCCTTCCCTGGTTAAATTTGAACAATTAGAGCCTACAGCATTACTGCTTTGACAAAAGCTTCTGGTGGAGGCTTTCAGGCTTCCATCGCCGGTGTTCACAGCCATACTCTTCTCTAAGGCCGTTCCTTGAGTCTATTGTCCGTGGGAATACTATTGAACATCGCACCCCCTCCGACGACACCACTCATCCGCTCCTCTCAGGTCCGCTGTGTTTATCGCATTACTGCGAGGTAACGTGGTTATAGGGTGGAGACACACAACCACCACTGCCCCTTAGCTAGAACCGCCAGTGGTCGAAGTCAAAGGGGGCCTTATTTTACGTTTAAGGCATTTAACAGACACTTTTACCCAAAGCAACTTACAATAAGTACATTCGTCCGAAGAAAAATAAATAATACATGTGGAATGGAAATGTCAATCATAACTATAATATACAATTATAGACAAATTATACTAACCTTGTTTATATAATTACTATTCACATTAAAAGGAATTGTATACATTCCCCCTGTACCTTCAGATACATCCCTTCCCCTCTCTAACTTAACTTGTGGTTAAGATAATTCACATTGGAGCCACTATGTCTGATACTAAGACAAGGCAAATTGACTGACTTCTTTGTTATGTAGATTCCTTTAACCTTCTTGCAGCCTTGCTTGCAGACTTGCAGACATGTCCACTTCTCCCATAGTGTATTGCAGTGAACTTGGCCTCTCCCGCCAATCCTAAACTCTCCATTATGGTCACTCCCACTTATCGGTATATTCCCTACCCATCATGCAAACGTTTCCCTATAAGAATCTTGTTCACCCATTTTCTCACTGAATGTATCTTGGTAACTTTGCTCCCTGTACTTTCCCATGATCATGCTCTAATGTTAAAGCAAATATTTTACTGGCCTACATGTGTCCTAAAAATAAGTTTCTCTTCATCGATATGGCTGTCGGAACAGTAAGGATGTTCATAGAACCAAGTGCCAAGCTCTAACAATCGCTAGGTTATCCCGTTTCCCGTATGCAACAAAGATAGCTAGGATAAGATGCTACACAATGCTAAGTACTATGTTTAAGTGCCAGGACGTACAACACACAATAAGTGCGTACATTAAGTGCCAGGACGTACAACGTATAATGAGTGTGAACATTAAGTGCCAGGAGGGGTAATGGGCGAGGCTATGCAGAGTCGGTGAACTCTGAACAAATGAGTCTTGAGTCTTTTGCGGAAGCTCCATCACAATGTGATTGTATAGTTTTGACGGAAATAATTGAATACACTTGTACTATGCAAGAACATTATACTTATAGCATCTTATTGAATCATAAACCACTACAAACCCATTTTTTATATTTATACATGACAGAACATCCACGCAAAGGCTCACACATTCTAGCTAGCTAGATTTTGTCTGTCAGAAAAAGTATGATAACACAAAGCCTCTCGGATAAGGTGGCAACGATTCAAAGGTCACGTAATTTAAACTTTAATTGCGGCAGAGGTAAGTTTCATGATGGAGCTTGTTCTTGACTGCATGGCATAGCTACAGCCTTAGATAGAATAACACAACGATTTCAAAAGGAAATCAAAGCAAATTGCCAGCAAAGTAAGAATCAATGGTTTGAAGAATGAATTTTGACAAACTTCAATGCTGAATAACAACCCTGTTACACACACAGTGGCATACTATAACACAGAGGCAGTGACCCTGCGTTGGAGGTTATAACAGGGCCTTTGTACACAGGGATTCAAAGAGTGATGCAAAGTATTGTACATAGAGCACTGTTAAACACAGTTGAGCGATAAAGTGCACTCACAAAGCAAGCAGGTGAAATTCAATGGAGAACTTAACATTGGTCACTGTCAATCAAGATCACAATGAAAGTATTCAGCCCAACTGTGCTTTGCTCTTTTTTGAAGTGGAGTTAACGTGACATTTTGATGCTCCAATGAATGCGTACAATGGTGACCTGATGTTTAGATTGTTCAGCACTTGATTAAGGGCGTGTTACATGAGGAATGGTTCAAAACCTCTCATAAGATCACAATGTTCTGAGTTCACCTAGACACTGCATAGCCATCGCTCCCACCCCTTCAACTTATTGTATGTTGTACATCCTGGCACTTAATGTACGCACTTATTGTTTGTCGTACTTAGTTATAGTACTTGTAGTTATACTTATAGTTGTGTAGCATCTTATCCTAGCTATCTTTGTTGCATACAGGGAATGGGTTAACCTAGCGATTGTTAGTGCTTGGCACTTGGTTCTATGAACATCCTCAATGTACCGACAGCGATACATATATAAGGCTCAGTACTTGTATTTATGAATAAACTTATAGCAAGTCACTTTGGATAAAATTGTCTTTTAAATGCCCCAAATATAAATGTAAACGTAACAAAAGGAATGGGAGAGGAGCAAGAGCAGAAGTTGTGTTTGTCGCCCTACTGATGGACTGAGCTTGAGTGGACTGCAGAACTTCTGAAGCTACGAATAGAATAATGTGTTTGCATTATTCGCAGTGTTGGACCAACTCCATCTCTGGTAAAAATGTAAATCATTTTATGTAACCTCAAAGTTTGTTTTAGGTTGACATTGTTATTTTATTTTGTATGTGCCTGTCTATATTTGTGTGTACATGTTGTTTACTTTGCTGAATACAAATAAAGTGAAGAAAGCTAGTCCACAGACCCACACTCACACAAAGACACACAAGTACACGTGCGTTCACGGACCCACACTCACACAAAGACACACAGGTTCAGACGCACACATGTACCTAGCGCTAAACCTTCCTGTGATGCGGCCTCACGCTGGCTTAACCACAGCAGGAGAACGTAGGGGATAGAGAAGGGAGACACACGAGGAAAGATCTTTGAAAACAAGGCCTTTGCACCCCCCGCACCCCCTCCCACACACACACACAGTAAAGCCCCCACACATTGACTGTCTCAAAGAGACTCAAAGGCTCAGGTTTTAAATTAGGTTTGATTCACCCCTAACCTGTTTATAAAAACACAGTGGGATGCGGGACAGCCATCTACAATGGAGACAAACATGTCTCCAGTCCCCTTCATGAAGACAGCTCGTCTCAAAGACGATATCCTGCGATGACAACAGCAAAGAGCAGCGAGCCAACAAACTACCCTCTCACCGAACAAAGTTCACGTTAAAGTTGTCTCATTTGTCCAAGCAAATAATTACTTGCTTTTTCGAGAGGTGGACTAAGGAAAAATAAAATGAACGTGGTGAAAGCTGAATACCAATACATTTCTTGTTCCAGGATGGAGGAATATTATTTATCAATTTTCAACGACAGCATGGAGACCGAGAAGTAGCGGTATTAATGAGGTAGACTTGGCACACTGCGGAATATGGATTACCTCACTGGCTGCGGTTTCCTTCGATAAAATAAACATAACCTGATTGAACTTTTTCAAATAAATGTTTAGCGAACATCAACAATCGGAGGTAATTTGTAAAATAAACTTAAGGTAGGTTAAACATTTAGATCTAAATTTGTTTTTTGACTCCTGGCCGAACCACAGTCTTAACACTGTGGATATTGTGCCGCGGAGAGTGGCCCAAAGTCCCACAGTAATACACACACACACACACACACACACACACACACACACACACACACACACACACACACACACACACACACACACACACACACACACACACACACACACACACACACACACACACACACACAACCATGTTCAGAAGTTGGTAGCTGTCTACAAGTTATTGCAACACATTTTTCATATTCCATATTCTTCGCCCCGGCAATCGCCGTTCTTTAAACAGATGATGGCTGTGATAGTTATCGATTTATTTTCTTACGCCGTAGATCTGAGGAGATAATTGTCCATTTGCCATCCATCCTTCCATCCATTGACAGCTGTCTGAAGCATGCCTTCAACAACAGCTGACGTGAAACCAAACCTGTCGACAACAGATGGCTATTGAGTGCGTGGCATCAGAAAAAGAAATGCATCCTGTTTGATTTTATTAACAACATATGTTTGTATTTTCTATCTATCTATTGGTCATCTTTGATACTTTTGACAACCTGCCATGTTGTGTCAATAACGCGTTACTTACAGCAGGATCTGCACAAGAGTATCCCTTCGTTAAATAGCATGCACACACATACAGTATACCAACTCACACAGACACATGCGCGCACACACACACACACACACACACACACACACACACACACACACACACACACACACACACACACACACACACACACACACACACACACACACACACACACACACAAACACACAAAACCCTGTATGTCTGATCTAATTTCAAAGTTTTTTGTCCTAACACAGGGAATGCCTGCGTCTGCCATTTGTAGTTGTTCACTAATTAAACTATAGGAGAGTGATAATGAGACTGGGATGGACACAGACACAGAAAAGATGGGGTCGCAATGTAAAACGCACAAATTGGTACCGGGGGAAATGCATTCTGAGAACAAAATGTGGGATGAAATCCTCTGCAGTGTCCCAATTGTTAGAAAACAAAACATACACACTCACAGACACACAGACACAGACAGACTCACTGTCTGACCCCTCGCCAGACAATCCCAATCAACACAGGAACCACCTGTGGCTTGATTTCGGTTCCACATTCTGTGTCTTTAATCAGCGTCCATAAGGGAGTGGTGAGGACTTTTAATTGCTTCTCTGTCGTTTAAACCGGAGTGGAGCGAGCCCGACCACTGGTAGTCTGCGTGTGCGTCAGTCTGTGTTTGTTGAAAATATATTCCAGGATTAATCTGGCTATAACATTACCAAGTTTGGCTCTGTTTCCGTATGCACGCACACGATACACACCGACGCACACAGACACAAACAGACAATAACCGCCACCAGACCCCCTGTGGCTGTCTCAATCTCCCCCCCCCCCCCCTCCCTCCCTCCCCATCGCTCCTTGGGAATACTCTCCCAAACCTGCCGCTGCACACAGCTGGAGCGTCTGCCACAACACACAGTATTCAATTGTTTTCTCCTCGCACATTCTGGCGTTTGGCATTTTCCCCCGTTCCTGTTTTCCTGCAATCCATTCTCTCTCTCTCTCCCGGGAGACACATTTTTCCGGCTCATTGTGCAGCTGCTTCTTAGTGTCTAACCTGGAACTCGGTGTTCACGTGTGTGTGTGTGTGTGTGTGTGTGTGTGGGGTGAGGCTCCAAGTCCTGCCGGCTAGTCCCCTTTTCCCATTTTAAAGGAACGAATTCCACCGACACGGTTATCGTCAAAGTAAGAAAAATAAATCTGAGGCGGTCTGTGGGAAAGATTGTTCTATGGCGATACACCTGTGTCATAATACCTCATGTTTTTGACTCCGGTTGACTGCCTGCTGGGCTGACGTGTGGGTTGTCATACCTGTTGATTTGCTGGATGGAAATTTTATAATCAGGTGCAACGACAGTGAGCCATGGCCGGGGATAATGATTGACTCCCTTCATCGGTTTGCACGTGAGTGGCATGGAACTGTATCGTCTCATGTGTTTATATGCACCTGATCCATATCTATTGTTAGATTTCAGCTTATTTCTAAACTGTTCGGACAGACTCTGCGTTGTGTATTTTCAGTCGTAGTAGTAATTCTTGAAGTCGAAATCAAAGCAGCTTGACAGGTTGGATTAGAGGGTTGAATAGATGGTTTATTCCAGGATGTAATACAGCGAGATACAGACTTAGGTTGAATAATCTATAGTGGACCCGGTGGTCGATGACTTGTTCCTTGGCTGTCGAACCCTCTTCTCGTCCAACCAAAGGGTTGGGGCGAGTATTATACAAAAAGGGGATACATGAATAACACGAAAACAGACGCACTCTCAGCACTGATAAGGCATCTGGCCCTGGCTATGTCCCGGAGGACCAGGTCGGTTCAACCTTGTTGAGACATAACAATGGCAGAATGTTGAGGAACACCTTGTATCAGTAAGAGAGGCCCTGGCCTGTTCCTAGACTAGAAATGTGAATCAAGATGTCTGGCAGTGTGCGTTATAATAACCTATATTATGGTCGGTGTACCTTATCACTGGACAGTGTCTTTCTAGGGTTAGTTCTATCAGCTCTTGTCATCGATGATTTTTTGAGTGATAAATTGACGCACACGCACACACACACACACACACACATGGACACACACACACAAAGCCCTGCATGTCTGATCCCCTGCACTGCATGTATATCATACGGTATCAACCTAATATTGCTATGATATGATGATTTATGTAAATTCAAATACAAATGGAGGCTTGACTGATATGCATTTGTTATGGATGGTGAAATAAATATGTGATGTATGTTAAAATATGTTTAACATTGTTGTTTTTATATTGGTATCGGTTTCATGGAAAAAGCCATTCATTCACTTTATGGCCCTGAACCTCAAACAATATATCAGAATAAAAGCTGATGATTCAATGTCGCACCTTCAAAGGCAAAAATAATTCCACAATCCCCTTTGTAAAGTTCTTTTCACGTCTGGTTCTCTGCTCCCTCAGGATATTAATACGCCACTTTTAAGCCCATAAAATTAAAGTAAACCTTTTATGTAGTGTATTGTAAACCTCCAAGATTCTATGCAAATAACCCTACCCTGAAACGGTAAATTAATTCAGTCTGCGCTTTAAATTCAATACACCGGGGACGTAAATCTGTCGGAGAACGGAGCAAAAGCTGTCTTATGACAAAAATCTTTGTGTTCACAGACTTACTCACTTGACTCTTTCATATCGGTGTCACAAGCAAAAACCCTGTACTTATAACTTCCCTTTCTTGTTTGTTCCCAAACGGACCTGTAAGCCTTGTTCCATAATAGCGCCAAATGTGCATGTTATGTTTCATGACCAGGGCAAGGACGATGTCGTGGCATTGGTGTGAATAATTTACACCTGATTTACACGCGTGCTTCCTGACGGATGGCCAATCACGACATGGAGTAATTTCATTGCGTTGCGTTTTGATTGTCTAAGCACCAACGTCAAACTGTTAGCTTCAGCCTACGGACAACGATCCCAGTCTTTGCCCTTTGCGTTGTATTGGAGAGTTACCTCATAGCAAGCTACTAAAGTCAATACCTTCCGATCAACCAAAGAGATGCAAGCCTCAGAAAACCGTGTCGATCCTGGGAAAATCAGGAGGGATGGCGACTATGGGTTGATATGAACCCTTTGAACCTGTGTCCACACTCTGCATCCTTGAATCCCTAGCCTTCTCCTGAATGAAAAGAAGTGGGTTGCTTTAAGTTCTCTTTGATGACAGATGTGAATGTTGTGACATGGCGTCCTCATGTGATTTGAGCACGTGGGAAGGTGTACCGTGTGTCTATACAAACAGAGGACTCCTATACATGCAATCATTGACTGGGACCAAGCAAACAATCAAACCATCTGCTACAATGAAGAAGTCACCGATGTCGTAAATGAGGCAACCCTACTGAACAGAGTTACTAAGGCGACAACGTGAAACGGGGCTGGAGAGGAGATGGTCAATATTCTTTATTGATAACACTTGACATTGAAGGGGTCACAATATGGATTAACCAACGTGTGCTCAGTGCATGTTTATCACGATGTACATTGCTGTGTGTGTTTATGTTTGTGTCTCTCTCTTCTTTCTCACTCTATCAGTCCCTCTCTCTCTCTCTCTCTCTCTCTCTCTCTCTCTCTCTCTCTCTCTCTCTCTCTCTCTCTCCATATTTTCCCTCTTTCCTTCAATTCTGCTGGAAGATTTCCACAGGGAAATATTTTCAGATGTAATTATGGAGTCGGCTTTTCCATAATTTCATAGTTCACACTCTGTGGCTGAATCTCCCGTCTCAATCAACAAACAGAAACAAATCAATTAGGGGAGGATTTCACCTGTTTGCCTCGACGCCAGGTGCCGATGGAGTTTGTTCCTTAGTTATCGTTCCTAAGGACCATTTAAACACGGATAAAGAAGCATACAGCCGCAAAAACAAACAAACATAAATACACATAATAAGGTCTATGAAGGCAAGGAAAAATAATAGCACTGGTAAGTGATATCTTAGTAGACACTGGGAGATGTGTTGACGGTGACAGGTCAATTGTAAACCTTTTTTTCCACACTGCTTCGGGCTTCTGTGAGTGTTTTACCTTTGTGTATTGAGCTGTGTTTTCCTACATGGTGCCTTGGTTCAGATAATATCCCTTGAATGTAGCCTGGTTCAAGACTTCAGCGTGCAAGATTGGACAGAGACTGCTGACATCGCCTACATTATGGTCGCTGTACCATATCACCGGACGGTGTCATTCTATTGACAACAACTGCAAAATATGTTTGATTTCGGAAACATCAGTTCTTGTCTCCGATGATGGCTTGAACGATAGATTGAAATGTGTCCGGTGACACCCGCCATAAACTTGGACATTAAAACCACCCTGTGGACTGTGGGCTCCAGCCCTGTGTCCTCAAAAGGACACTTATATAAAACCTCCCCAGGTACAGTTACACTCAAAAAGTTTTTCTGCTGACCTTTGCAAACTTTTTTTCTGGAATCATGCGTGGGTGGCGTGCAAAGTTGTGATGCACCTCCAAAGGACCTGTTCAACGGGACGGTAGCCTGGAGCAAAACGTACTGTGTCAATCACAAGCTGGGCTAGCTGCTGCACTTCTGCCTATTAAATGCCATAATATACCACTTATAGGCCCTAATTGCTGCCGGCAGTGTGACCATCGCACTGGACGTCCTGCTACTCGGCGAGAGTTCATGGCCTCGGCCCTAATATGCAATCGTCTACAATAAAAAAAATGACGTCTATTCTTTTCTGAAACAAGTTGTCTTTGGACAGGACTTAATAGGCTTATTCCAGCAATTTGTGATTATGGGCATGTTCGATACGAAACAGACCAAAAAGCAAACAGAGCCAAGCTTTCGTCAGGCACTCAAGTGTCAACTGCGTAATATAGATATCAAGGGGGCTGTTTAGAATTCCTTACTGTTTGCTTTTTCGATTTCCTGTTAAATCCTCAGTATGCTGTCTTCTTTTAAAAAGGTTATAGTTGGCTAGGAGGCTACCCCCTGTCAGAGAAGAGGAGAATGATGCTTTCACATGGTTTCAAGTTATTACTTGTCGCGATAACAATGACATTAGGAATGAACGAGCAGACACACCAGCACCGCCGCGTATCACGTAGCCTGCCGTTCCTCTAGCAGCTATTAAAGCTTCAGAAGATGTTCAAATCAAACATAATACGGTGTGTAGATGCTACACTAGGACACCAAGAGTCATTATTCTCAATAGTAGTCTTTGAGCGGCCTAGCCGCCAGAGGTCGTGTACATGTCGAGGACCTCCAGCCTCGGAAAGGACACTTAAGAAATCATTTAACAGCTAACATCGCTATCATAAATGGCTCTTTGCCTGTGCCTCTGTGTGCTGTATAT
>NC_082384.1:24721320-24731053 GCF_031168955.1 Gadus macrocephalus | reverse complement strand
CCACATTGATTATTTATGACATAAGAGGGATGGATTCAGTATACACGTAGTCACACACAGGCTGGCAAGCACACATTTACACACACTAACATGTACAGGTACACAAATACACATGTAGATATACAAGCAAACACACATACATATGTAGATACACAAGCAGCCACACACACATACACACACACACATGTAGATAAACAAGCACACACACACACACACACACACACACGGACAAACGCACAAACACACACACACACACACACACATACACACAGGTAAATACACACACGCACGCACACGCACACACACACACACACACACACACACACACACACACACACACACACACACACACATACTGTGTTTAAGATTCAGAATTTGGAGGCGTCTCAAAAGGCTTCAGCCGGAGGGAGCCTTCCTCTGAGTGTGTTAACGCATCCAAATGATGCACATCAAAGGAGAAGGGGCCTTCCATCAAGCTCAGCCCGCCATGAGATTGGATTAAAACCTTAAACCCAGAGTTTTTACTCTCCCACCTGATGGATTCACTGGCACTCTGCAGAAAAAGCTCTCTCTCGCTCTCTTACTCTGTGTGCATATGTGTATATATATATATATATATATATAGAGAGAGAGAGAGAGAGAGAGAGAGAGAGAGAGAGGAAGAGAGAACAAGTGACAGACAGAGAGAGAGAGAGAGAAAGACATACAGGTTATCAGGTTATTGGGACGGAGACAGTGACAGAAGGAAGACTGAGAACGAGAGAGAGAGAGAGGGGGCGAGAGAGAAAGAGAGGGAGAGAGAGAGAGAGAGAGAGAGAGAGAGGAAGGAGGGAGGGAGAGGGATACAAAGAGAGAGAGGGAGGAGGAAGGGAGAGAGATGGGGAGAGAGAGAGAGAGAGAGAGAGAGAGAGAGAGTGAGAAGGGGGGAGGGAGAGAGAGAGAGAGAGAGAGGGATACAGAGAGAGAGAGAGGGGGGAGGAAGGGAGAGAGAGGGGTAGATCGTAAAGTGCGTCAGCAGGACAGGACTTGGGAGAAAGGCAAGGGTGGCAGCAATAGAGCGTGAGTGAGAGCTCACACTATCCGAGTTAAAGGGAGCACCGGCTCCTCGCCCTGGGGACCGCAGAATAATGTGCTATCATTATGGCCGGGATTCATAAACTCCCCTCTCTGCTTCCCTCGCTCCCCCGGTTCCCGGACACCGTGGCGGCACTGTGTTTTTCCTTCCTCCCCCCCCCCCACCGTAATGTCCTCATAACGTAGCTCCAGTGCTGCCGTGCGGAGGCCTACTCTCGCCGCTGGATTTATGAGGAGTCAAACCTCATGTGGACGATAAGGAGCGTGTCGCGGCGCGTTGGGCCGCTGCTATTGTAGCATACGGCGGCGAGCGCGACGGCTAACGCGTTTGATGAAGACGTACGGCCCCCGTTAGAATGAGGGGGCGCCGTGGTACAGTAATACCGGTATAAATATTTGATGGTTGTTATGTAGCGTGTGTTTTATGTTGATGGCAACGCTGGTTTTAGTTTGGCGAAGGGGGGGGGGGGGGGGGGGGAACGGCAGGAAGCGGTGGAGCCGTTAGACAGTGAGAGAGTGGCGTGCTGACCCGGCGCTGAACTACAAACTACCGCTGCATCGGGGATTTCGTCCCATGAGCCGGGGGGTGGGAGACGTGGAAACAAAAAGTGTGCGCTAGGCTAGTCACTTAATCACTTGTTCGCCTCATGGGAACACGTTAATCGTGTTGGAGGCGGCTGTCGGTTTGAGGGGCTTCCCCTCTGGATTATCCGGGGTGTCGTACGGGATGGAAATGGGAACACACGTTTTGTATTGTGAGTACGGTAACCCCCACAGGTCGCGCTGTGTGTCCACGGGACGGCATACAGGTCGATGTGTTTTAACACTGCATGTGTTGAACACCTCAAGGTAAAATACAAGCATGCTCCGTTTGGCTCGTCTACTCCAACACGCCCGAGGCAACTGCCTTGTCGTGTCTTTATCTTTAAGTCGCAATGTGTAGAAATTTGACTAGCTCGTAGCTTAAATTCACCTTGACAATTCATTAGTAAATTCTTGTTTACGGTGATTTAATTAATGTTATTGATAAAATACAATTCTTTATCTGATATTTTACAACTATAAAATGCTTGCGATAGTATGTTGGTTTACAAGATTCGTAATATCTACACTCCTAAACACCCTCCCCACTACGCCGCGCACAGCTAGTCGAGCTATGCTAGTAGCCTGCACAGTTGAGCAGCCTGCCATTGGACAGAACACTGTTAGTTACATATTTTTTTCCGGACACTGAAAGTCTTCCTCCTTCTTTTTGGGAGGAACTCAATCTTACAAATTAGTGTTAAATTTCAGTAACCCATTGTGCTCTGAGACACTCCCAAATGTTTGAATTAACAACTTATTAAGATAGGGTGCTATTCGTGGTGGGAAATTCTGAGATAATTCTGAAGTACTGGATAATCACTGAATAATCACTTCAACTAATCACAATGGGGTATCTTTCTCCCGCCATAGACACGTTGTAGGTAACAGCTTAGTTATGTTTCTCAGCACAGTTCTCCTTTTTGCATCCATTTATCATAATCCCCCTCTTCCGCAAACTGCCATTCGCTGAGCTATTTTACACTTGGATTAGAAAGTGTGTAAAACTCTGTTCTAATTGAATCCTCTAAATAATCTGATATTTTGGCGAATGGACAGAGAGAGCTCTTAGTCACTCGACTATATTAGGCAACTATGAGGCAAAAATAGGGTTAAGCTCTCTGACACTTAGAGTATAACGACGTGTGGCTCATTTCTTATAAAGTATCACTCATTAAAATGCTCCCACATAACAACGGAACTAAAAAAGTACCACAAATGGGTCGTAGAAATCATTGGAGTAAGTTTTAACGTTCTTTTTAAAACACAATTTCCCGAGGGACATCTAAGATCACAGAAATACAATGATTTATATTTTAATAGGATTATACACCAACTAAAACCTACTTATAAATGTTGTATTCCAAGTCTGTTGTGTTAGAAGCCACTTAATTATACGTACTACACCTTAAACCCGTGAAATCCCTGAGGACATAGCGATCAACCACAAAGCAGAGTTGACGTTGGAGACCTTGAGAATGTAAGACTTCAGCAGTCTCAAAACAGCAAAACCCCTTTTGTCATTTCTGATTTAAAAATAACTCAGATCAAAATATGGTTACACAAACAAAGCCAGGTTTTATACCAAAGCGCTTCATGCCATATCCACTCATTATACACAATATATTCCACTACCAAGTGGAGATCACATTAGTAGATACATTTAAATGATTTAAATAGGGCTCCAATTAAAAATGGATCCCTTTCAGGTCAAACAAGGCAAATAGAACAAATTCAGTATCCGTGTGTTTCTCCTACATCGGTTGGTTTACTAAAGGTTCACAAATTGTGCTTGACACATCTCAAAGTATTTTTTTTTCGAATCATGTACGCTGGTCTGAGATGGGGTCACACACATTAATAATCTTGTTTTGAACATAAACCAATGTTGAATTGCCTTTCTGTGAAAGAATAAATAACAATGATAGATCTTATACCTATTTTAATATGATGCTAAAACCACTAATATGATGAGTAGGGAAGGTGGTGACACATACAAGCGACTGGAAACCGACTATCTGACGTGGTTCATCTTTATTTTGCAGAAGAATAAACAGAACAAATCACATGGTACACGATCAATTCCGATGTGGGGCCGTAGGGATGGGGAAACCGGGTTTGAAAAGGCGTTAAATGAGAGAGATATGATTTGTGGTGGTGCGCCCTCTGTCTCAGGCCGTCATGTCATTTGTATGTCGTTTTTGTACATCATTTCATATCGAGGTTTCCTATTATTGGGCTTGGCGCTGGAACAAATTGAAGACGACAAGGCCTGGCTAGGGAGTACCACAGGCCATACATCTAATAGGATTCCTGCTCAAACCCACTCAATCAATCCAGGGGAATGATGATGGCTGCATCACAACATCTTATCTGTACTTTACATTCCTCCTTCCTATTGTTTTGGGGGGTGGAGTTTTTCTCGTTTGAGTTTGCATAGATTTTTTTTTTGCAGTCTTCCCACTTGGCACCCATTTCACTCCTCCATGAGACTCCTGTGTGCGCCTGCTCAAGCTCTGCCCAGTGTCCCCTCGGAGCTTGGACTGGTCCAGGCCTGATGGCCGTGGCTTCCAGTCGGAAATTGAGCTCCCAAATGATGCACTCCATTCTGACCCAGGGCGTGACATTTTTTCAAAAAAGTCAAACAGTTGCACTCTCAGAAATACATTGACAGCCGTGTGATGCAAATTACAAACGCATTTCATGTCCATTTGGTTTGTGTTTTAACCAAAATGGAGATTCCACTTCACGCGCCCACACACACCAACACTAACGGGATCATTCTGCCGGAATGCTATTTAAAAGAAAGGGGAAGAAAATACTATCCCATGCAGCAACTATAAGTGATGCATGCCTGAAGAGGTGGACCTTTGAAGTTTACAAGGGGCTTATATGTGTGGGAAAAACCATTAATGTGATTATGCGTACATGTTTGCATATTTTTGGGTGTGTGACACACAATCTGTGCAGTCTTGTTTGATCGAACATAGAGCTTGATTTAGGCCAAACTTAAATGCCTGAGATCTCGCCGCTCGACCCTCACTTGTAAAATATGATTGTGGCCCTGTGATCTAAGCAGAAGTGGAGAGGATGTATTCCCCTCCTGGTTGCCTCTAGAAATTGGCAACGGTAAGCAGCTGCATGACATCACTATTGAGAGACCGGGTGGGAAGGGATGTGCACGAAAAAAGTGTGGACGGTGGCGTGTGTACAGTATGTGTTTATGTGTGTGTGTGTGTGTTTTGAGTTGTGTCTACAGCGAACTGCATTCCAGAGCTCTTCAGAGATGAGTTCAGAAATGTAGAAAGCAATGTACCCACTCCGCACCTCGACCTCTTCAGTCTGCACTATGTAAACCCAGATTTTTCCAGTGACACCTTGTCAGATCGTTGTCTACACCTTATGGTAGCTACATCCCAGATTCAGAGAGTTTGTCTTCAAGTTCGTCATTTTGTTACAGATTCTTTGCCTACAAGACTACAAGCCTGTTGCCGACTCCTTGCCTGTCCACCTGTCTGTTGCCAAACGTTCCCCTGTCCACCTACCTGAGTGTTGCCATACCTTCCCCTGTCCACCTACCGGCCTGTTTCTGACCCCATGCCGGTCCAATCTAACAGCCAATTACTGAACCATTGTTTGTGGCTGTAAATCTCCATTGATATAATTTCTGTGTCTCTTTGTCGTGCGTTTGTGTCCACCTGCCCGCAGAATCGTAACAAACAAATCACAACTGCAAATGTCACAACACAACTGCCAAAGGCAGAGGAAGTGAGTGTCAACAGATGATGACAATGAGATAGACCTATTAATGCCTACAGACCCTTATTATGCACTCATAAAGTATACAATTTGGATAGTCTGGCTTTGGCTATGGCTTGAGAGGGAATGTCTTTCCCCTTTGAAGATATTTATCACAGCATTCTGCAATTTGTGCGGCAAGAACATACAATTCTTGGATGATACCGGTATGCCTGGCACAAGGGAAGCTAACATTTCACGGTAAAAAAACTTTTTTTTAGGCCCAGGCGATCCTCATTCTACACTGTATGAGTTTATTGTCATAGTCTGTGGCAATAATAGTCTGTTTCATTGTCAACATCTGTTGATGCCCGCTTCCTTTATGTTTTCGCTCCTTTGTATTTGTTTTGTGGCATTTGCACTTCTTTTGTGGCCTTTGTAGTGGTATTGTCGCGTGTCCAGTCGTTTTTTTCTCTTTTTTGTAGTTGTGTAATGGCGTTCGCAGACTGGATTTCGCGTTTTTGGTTGGTTTGGTTGGTTGTTTGGTCAGTTGGTCCAAAACTCGGTTTGTTCGGTTGGTCCAAACCCAGTTTTAACGGTAGATCCAAACGTTTGTTTGTTCGGTTGGCCTTGTTTCTGGAGTGGCGGGGCTCAGGTGCAGACCAAACAGATGGACTACAGAAGGCGAGTTTCTCGCCACGGAGATATTTGACCGTGAAGGATACAATGAACAGTCAGCAGGGCCGTGGTGCTCCTCCGCCAGCTATCCGTCTTCTACTCTCTCTCTCTCCATCTATGGACGCGAGAAGCAGAGTGGGAAAGAGAAAGGAAACGATTCAGGTGAAGAAGAGCACGTCAGCGTTTGTGGAAAACAACCTTGCCACAGACACTTCCTCAACCTGTATTACATTATCTCACTCAGTTACGGGTCCTGAATGCAACCCATTCACTAGTGTGTACATGCTCACACACAAGTGACACAACCTGAACTCTAACTTGAGGTTTTATACTGATATTTCACCATGTTTTTAGCGCAGAATACCCAGAATAACCTTTGCACAGAGAAAAACTCAAAACCTACAAACCGTCTTTTCTGACGAGAAACCAATAACCAATGTAAGTCACTTTGGATAAAAGCGTCTGTTAAATGCCCTAAATGTAATTGAGAAAGAAAGCGCATGAATGAATGAATGAGATTAATTAAATCCCTCTCGCTCACATATCACAGGGTTTGATCAACAGTGCCTACACCAGAGCCCTTTAAAACCGGGGTAGGGCATCAGGGGGACAGCTGTGGTGGTAACACTTAACACCTAAGGGTACATTAATTAACCATTGATTACAATTAGTTCATTCAGTAATAGCATCTGAACCGGGGTGATGATTACTAGACCATCGGTTAACTCTTGACAGTTAATAAACGGCTTACTAACATCGTTATCGTACAGTGTTTACCGTTGTTTAAACAAAAAGAAAATGTGAGGAAAGAGGGGGAAAATGGAGAGGACATAGCAGTGAGGAGAACAAAAAACGAAGGTGTGCCAGATGTATAATGCATGATGGGACGGGAGGAACACATAACCAAATCAGAGGAGGAGGTGGAGGCTAGGGTGATGCTCTGAGACCAAGGGGGGGGGGGGGGGGGGGGGCCCAAGGCCAGGGCCAGGGCCAGGGGAGACGGACAGGGAGGAGGGGTGATGGGGGAGGAGGGGGGAGGAGGAGGAGGGCGGTAGAGAACGGCCCAGTGGAACACCTCCTAGGTGAATAGGATGTGATTTATAGAGGCCATTACACTGAAGGACAAACAAATGGGGTTATTACCAACATATCAACAGATACACACACACCCACGCCCGCACGCACGCACGCACGCACGCGCACACACACACACACACACACACACACACACACACACACACACACACACACACACACACACACACACACACACACAGTTTTCTTAAGAAAACGAATTAGGAAAGAGGATGCATTGCAGGGAGTAAAGTTTTCAGCGTTAGTGTATTGCACATGTTGCATGTGGGTGGGATAGAGGGGGAGGCAAGGCTGTGTGCACGCAAATACACGTGCACGCGCACAGACACACACTCACAAACATACGTGCATACGATTGAGTTTTGTTTGTGCGTGTGTTTGTGTGTCTGTTCCTGCGTGCGTTTTTGTGTGTGTGTGTGTGTATTCCTGTGTTTGTGTGTTTGGATGTGTGTGTGTGTGTGTGTGCGTTCGTGCGTGTGTTTGTGTGTGTGTGTGTGTGTGTGTGTGTGTGTGTGTGTGTGTGTGTGTGTGTGTGTGTGTGTGTGTGTGTGTGTGTGCTCTCAATGCAGCAGGTAGTTAATGGTGCCATTGTTTTGAGTGGATAAGCTGTCAAATGAGGGAGGTATGAAAGTGACATCGAAAGAAGTAGAAAGAGAGAGAGCAGGCAGAAAAGAGTTGTACGGAAAGAAGAAACGGTTGGATAATTAGGGCAAATGTGCGAATCAAATGAATAAAATTGTGGGGGGGGGGGGGGGGGGGTTAAAAAAAGAAAAGAAAAGAGGAAAGTTAGAGAGGCAGTTGAGAAAAGTGGAGCCAGTTTGCAGATGAGAGGCTTGGAAGCTAGAAGGCAATTTAAACAGACTGGGCTCCCTCTGAGGCATGACAGACTGCTCTCTCTCTCTCTCTCTCTCTCTCTCTCTCTCTCTCTCTCTCTCTCTCTCTCTCTCTCTCTCTCTCTCTCTCTCTCTCTCTCTCCCTCTCGCTTGCACCATCACTCCCCCCTCTCTCTCTCTCATTATCCCTACAACGCTACCTCCCTCACTTACTCTCCCCCACTCTCTCTCTCTCTCTCTAACACTCTGTTGCCCCTGCCTCTCTCTCTCGCTCTCTCTCTATCCTAACTCCCCCCCCCTTTTCCTCCCCCTCCTCTCTCTCTCGCCCACCCTCTGGATCTCTCCCTTCCTCTTGAATACACACCCTCCATGTTTATGCAGATTCCGTCGTTCATGGTTGAGGTCATACGCGCTCGCTTTAGGAACGAGTAGCATTGAGGGATTACGCCGCGTACGTCGACAATCGCAGAGACAAAAGTTGGTAAGAGATGCGCGCACGCTAATATGCAAAACGCTCAGGGAGACATTATAGAATCAGCATGGAGCATGTGGAGGGCCTCATTTGTGTGCACAGACACACGCAGACTGGCAGCTTGTGCAAACACAGACACACACGCTCACGAGTACACAAACCCCTATCAATCATTATTCTGTGATTTGGAAGGGGGGGGTAGATTGAATCAGCTGTTGGAATGATGACAGACGTCGCAGTGATTATTAAAAAGCTATATTTAATGCACTCACTTTCCAAATTTCGGGCAGCAAGCCACTCGCCATGGCCTCTGCAGATGAGGGGCTTTAGTTTCACTTTCCCTTCTCTGATTATTCTCCACTTCTCGCAAAAAAAATAACACAAAATGGATCAAAATGGATAGGGGCAATCTAACAATGTGCCGAGTGCCCCTCCCTGCTTTCTCAAATCAACTTTCTGGAATTGACCTGAAATTATTTCGTGAGCAAATCAGAAAATCTTCAATAGATCATTATTTCATTTTTCAGCTTATTTTGGTGTCCGTCTCCTTTCATTCCTATCTCATTTCACACTCAAGCCCACGGCCAGTATCACCACATAAACACACACACGCGCGGGCATATGCTTGCATCACCCCCGGCTACCTTGCCAGACACCGATCGCATGTAGGGGTTGATTAGAATATGGCTTGGCAGTAACAAGTGGACCAGGCAGGAATTATTCTCCGGCTGGCCAACCACTTTACGTGCCCATGCACAAATAATCTCTAGTCATTAGGCTTACAGCACGAAAGTGGATGGGTGTGCGTGTGTGCGTGTGTGTGTGTGTGTGTGTGCATGAGTGCCTGCAAGTGCAAGTATGCCATGTGCACCAATTAACACAAGTGTCTCCAAGGTTAATGAAAACAGGTTCAGAATATATTCATGTGGATAGTGTGTGGGAGGAATTATGGGATGTGACTGCTGAAAAACCATCTATTAACACCTCAAACATATTTCTTGTTGTTTGCTCATTTACCTTCCTACTTGTCAGGGCACATTCGTATACAGAGGATTTCCATACATTCATGAATACATATTTCTCACATACCATTCGTGTGGTATCATGTTAGGCCATGGTCGTGGGATGAGGGCCAGCAGCTGGTTATAGGTGTGAAGTGATCATCAGAAATAGAACAATGTCCAATAAGTAAGCCCACAAAGGGAAGTAGTGAATGGAAACACAATCACTGGGTGCATACTTAATGAATGCACTTATTGTA
>NC_082384.1:24706320-24716320 GCF_031168955.1 Gadus macrocephalus | reverse complement strand
TCCGTGGATGTCAGAGTGAGCTACTGAGACTAAAGCGTAATATTAAAAGCGGAGGTATTGTAGTAATTACCTTCAACGATTTGTCAATAGCAGCCAGACACCCGCGCCGATGCGGAGGCCCCAGGTAAACAAGAGGACAAATGAAGCGTGTTTAAACACTCTCTTCTGCTACCCAACATGCCATCCCACACACACACACACACACACACAGAGACACACACACACACACACACACACACACACACACACACACACACACACACACAGAGACACACACACACATACATACACACACACACACACATACACACAGAGACACACACACACACATACACACACATACACACAGACACTCACACACTTAAATACACACACGCACACGCACACACACACACAAACATACTTACACACCCAGAGAGATACACACACACAGATACGTACGCCCTTTAGTAATTTGTCAGCGTACTAATAGTGTGATAGTGCGGATGTAGCCCTGAGGCCTCATGTGATATAAACAGATATATAATAATAAATAAGTCGTTTCCCTACCTTTGAATGAATGACTTTGTTGCCTTCCTCCCTAGTGGCTGCCTGGGAGAGAGGGTGCGAAGAGGTATTAACAATGTTGCGCGTCCCCCATGCACACCCACTATAACACTAATTGCGGGGCCTTGCATGTGTTATTCCCTCAATTTGTTTATAAGGGAAGCACACGCTACAATATGCTTGTGCGATTGTGGGTGACCTTTCTCTGGGAGAGCCTTAAAGACGGGCTGGGGGCTGGTATTTAACACCAGATCATTATGCCTCTGTTTTAATTTGAAGGCCTTTATCCCAGGTGTAATCAGGGCTAAGTAAACAAAGAGCCAATTACACCTGAAGGGAGTCTCGCGCATGGAGTGGATGCTCTGAAGTCAGCTGAACTAAATACTCACCGAGGACGCTGGTGCCCGCCATCTCCTGTTTTCACTGCTGATGGGCTGATTATGACATGTTGGGGGAGCAATTCACGGATTGGATTTGAAATGGTTCTGTTGCATTCTATCACTCTATCACACTTGCATTCAGTACATTGTGCATGATTCGTTTGAGTGTGTTTGTGTGTCTCTGTGTGTGTGTTTGTGTGTGTGTGCGTGTGTGCGTGTGTTTTAGTCTGTGTGTGTCTCTTTTTGTGGGTGGGTGTGGGTGTGTGTTTAGTGTCTTTTAAATGGTAGGATAAATCCGGTTTTACATTATATATTATTCAATAGTTGAATCTTCTCACTAGTATGAATGAGTTGGAGATTTTTAACATGAGTGATATTATGAGCAGGGGTGTTAGGGAGAAAGAAGAAGGAGATTTTTTTAGGAGAAAAACATCTTGAGAATAAAGTCAAAATTTTGGTGAGTTTAACCCAGTCTGAGACGGATTAACCGGTTATCATTCATGCAAAGTGAAATCAACAGGAATTGACAATTGTAAAATGTGGTTTTATTTTGATAAATTTAAAATGAATAATTCTAGTTAATGATAATTTTCAGTGATTCTGTGGCCATAACAATTCTTAGTTAGCTCTAGTTCACGGCCATAAACAAAGATTTAATTTGCGATTGAATGTAAAAAAATGAGCTATTTCACCGAAAATAATACAAAGTATTTGACGGAAATTGACTCGCTTCTAGATATGCGGTGCCCCGCCACTGCAGTGAATCAGAAGACTGGGTTCACTTTGTACTTTAAACCCAATGAAAATACTCTACAACAACATTAACAAATGTTCTACCTACCACCGCCCAACACTGTTTGATGGATGAGTTGCTTCCCAACTAAAGCATTACAAACTCAAAGATTTTCTTGGCAGCATAACCTTTGGGTTTTCTTTTCCATTTTTGTCCTAAATCTAAATGTGGCGTCTTGCCCTGGACCCCGTACAGCGGGGGGAGATAGGCGAACGCACGGCTACACTGGGTATGCCTATTGTTTGAGGCATTCTTTCATAGGAGAGGCACAGCATGGCCTTTGTTTGTAATTATTAGAAATTAAGAGCGTCTAAAGAATAAAACCCATCCGCCCACTACTCAATCAACATCGGGGCTTATTTCTCGCTAAATCAATCACTCAGACTCTGGAGAAAAACAATTACTTTTTGAACAAAAGTAAGGAACGCTGTGAAAAAGTTTCAGCTAGTTTCAACCAAGTCAACATGATGCTCACTGATGTTTAAGGTCCTTTGACGTTGAATTATTTGTTGCAAATTTGTGTTTTGCAAAGAAAACAAACTTTATTTTGATGCACTCCAAGTTCAATTTTGGATGTCTCCAGCCTGCGATTAAATAATTGTATCCAATCACAATCAGCTATCAATCAGATTGATCAACCAATCACAATCAGTTCTCTTTGTTATCACCCTTATGGTTAATGTACATTTACAATGTACATTAACAACGTACAATGTACGTTGGAAATGACATAGGCAATAGCCTATTTATTTGTGTGATGAGAAACACACTATTATTGCATCCATATTGGTAATCAAGATTCACAGATCTATAATTATTATTAAAGGTTAATTAATTCTATCTGTTAAATGTATTGATAATTCATCTTGATAGCAGTTGGTGCGACCAGCCAATGTTTACTTGCACTGCAGTTTGTGTTGATAGGTTGATTTTAACATGTTGTGCAATTTAATCGCAGCGATTTTCTTTTTCGATACCAACTTTCTCTAAAAGAGTGATAGCCTACTGTGAATTATCGAACAGGGGACAGACTTCTAAACTAACATATCCAAAACATGAATGTATTAAAGAATGCACACCAATTCATCATAATCTCACTCATCTACAACTGCCTCTCCTTACGCTATTTTTCAAAATGGGAAACTCCATTATTATTTAATCCTCTAAATAGGGTATTTTGGTGCAAGGAGGGAGCCTAAGCTTGTCTTAACTCGACTTTATGAGGTTGAGGGTTACATCCATGGCTTTTTCACTGTTGGGATTCTTGCCGATTCTTTAAGGGAAGATGCCTGAAAGAATATATTAGCATGGTAACTCAATTGTTGCTGCGATTATTCTCTACCTGTTAGAATACATTTAGAATGCGTTCAAAGATTTATTGTCAAATATATCTTACTTTATGCAGTATAATTTCGAATATAATATACAGTAAGTCAAATTAGTTGCAGTATAAATGCATTTATAGAAATGCAGATCATAGTGAGAATATTTAGCTAGATATTTTTGCAAGTAGCCTATATAAGAAGTATAAAACATATTCAAAGATCAGTTCCTTGAGGAGACATTTAACGCAGGTTATAGACTAAGAATAAACACATCACTGGATGTCTCTTAAGCCTGCCTAATGTGATGCCTCAAAGAAAACAGATAAATAAATACCAACCGAATTAGGCTGGTATTTAAGTCAATTTTGTCAGTCAAAATGCTTCTGTTTGAATACCACAACTGTCACACACACACACACACACACACACACACACACACACACACACACACACACACACACACACACCCAGCCCAACGCTCACCCGTGGAACCAATGTGCTTAATGTGATCACGCATATTTATCGGAATCAAGCAGAATTATGCTTCAGATCTCCCAGCTCCGTGAACTTGCCTGAGGTGGACGAGTCGGGGAGGAAGAGAGCGGAGATTATCCTGCCTTTGCTCCGCGGAACAAAGCCTGTGTGTTTTGGCACATGCCCAGGGGCCAAGAGGAGGTAATGGGACAATGAGGGCTGGTGCGCTTATTCCTGGATGTTGCATATAAAGTATGCATCAGGGTGTGGTGCTGAGATGTTGGTGAAGCTATTCCTGCTCCTGATTCCTCTGAAGTGCACGCGGGTGCCAGTGGTTTAATCACTCTTATTGTTATGGGTATGTTCAACAAATCCATGGCATTCGTGGGTTGCAATTATGGAAATGAACTCCTGACGAATATATTTATGCTTCTCCCATTGAGGATACATTATTTGAGGATCCAACCATGTTTGGAAGAGGCTGGTTTTGTGAAGTGATGTAGACGGTGAATTGAAATGATTTAAAAAATGTATTGGTACATTTTCCTTAAAGAATCGGGAAAAAACATGTTTTCATTATTGACCATATACAAAACAGGATGTTCCTTTTGCTCACAAGTATTGTCCGTTTGTGAATGAAAAGGTGTTTGCTAGCATTCAGCGGACCCTAGCATCTTGCATTGTTGTCAAAGGCACATTCAAAGCAAGTCTCAGAGCCTTATCTGTTCCTGCTCAAAATACCTGGAATATATGCAGATTGTGGACATTTTATTTCATTTCTTGGCAATCACACAGAAGCAAACAGAGTTTTGTCCATCATCCAAACACGCTGCATAGCGTATAACCGGCTACAAGGTTGTGCTGTGTTCAAACGGTCACTCAAGTTCTTCTTTTTCTTTCGCCTTTCTTTGAATCCTGCCCACGATCCTCTCCATCGTCCAACTCACTCTACTCTCGCGAGCTGCCAAGTTTCAGAAAACCTTGGAGTTAGATTTCAAGGGCACATTTTTTAAGGCCTGTTCGAGGTCGTCTTCACGCGCTGCTGAATATTTTTGTGTATTCATTTCTATACTTGAAGGAAAGAACCATGACTATTTAAAGCCATTTCCCATGTTTCATTGCCTCAAATCCTTAACCCACAACCGTAAAGGATGTACAGAGGAATACATCCTCTGATGCATCCTCCAGAGGCATGTCCAGCATTGGACGTCTTGTCCAAGACTGGACCTGAGTAGACCGCGTCCCCACAGAGTCACCCCCATGCCGTGGGAACCTCCTTCACCAAAATATAACAAAAATATACTTTTAATGTTATTATATGAAATCGACTGGATTTTTTATGTAAATCTCTCCCACGCTCATTTTATGACGGCCTGTTGGATCAAATTGATATAATATATATTTGTTATATTTATTGTAGGTTGGCAGTCAGGGGGCCAGTATAAATGTTAGCACCAGACCCTTCAACGACTTCAAATACACCACACTCATCTCGCTGTATCTACCGTTGATGAAAGCCAAGCGACGTAATCTGCGGTATTTAGCCTACGTCCAATGGGCCGATTGGAAAACGAAATGGACTGCATCTATACAGCGCTTTTCTAAGCGCTGTATGAAGTTGTTTTACTCAGGGACACCTCAAGTTGTTTTACTCAGGGACACCTCAAGTTGTTTTACTCAGGGACACCTGAACACTCGTTCCAACTAGCCACCTTACGGTTACCAGCCAACCCGCTCTACCTCCTGAGCCACACGCCGCCCAAAACCAGGAGGGCATGAACTCAAGAGCTCATCGCACTCTACTCTGTCTGCGTACAGCTGCGGTTTGATTCATAAGCATTCTGCAAGCCTTGTGCCAGGCCAGTACAATTATTTAGCAGGTAATATTGTTGGAAAATGTACGATTATGATCCTGTCCAGCACCTACCTCAGTCTTGGAAAAAGCGTAAGATCAGGAACCTTCCGGTACCATCCGAGGTCAGTCTGCTTCTAGTAGACAATCACCGACTGCCGGATGGGTTTTCAGACTCGAAACCTCAAATGCGGAGCACTATGGAGTCCAACTGAAATGTTTTCAAAGCAGGCTGTAAGTTTGAGGTAGGAAAAAGTGAAATGTGAGTGAGAAAGAGCAGAGAGTGTGTGAGGGAGGTCATTTGAGTTGGCAGCTCTGTCTCTCAGTTTTTGAAGATACCACTCAGTGCGTCAATAGGGGAGTGCGACAAAAATACATTTTACTCAACATACATGAGATCCTAAAATATGATCACGTCACATCATGTCACTGGTTGATGTGATAGATTAAATCAGGAGTCAAAATCAAGAATCCATGTAATCAACAACTTGCCCCCATAAATGGAAGAGTAGTATTCTTTCTATTATCTTGATGCACAGTCACAAAACACAATAGTGACCTACCATTAGAGTATCTGTCTACATGCTACCAAGGTTCAGAACTTTACATCAGATATTGAAGTCTGTCTCTGAGCGAGAGTATGGTGACGGTACTAGACAAGGGTATAGCAGGAAAAAGTATTGACTCAATTTTAACAAGTAAGAAACAAACATAGATCTATGCAGCATTCTGCTAAACATGTCAGGATGGCTGTCAACTTGGATATTTAAGCATTGTTTTTTATTTGAATTTAGTTGTTATTTCTTGTTGGTCTTCAATATAATACCATTGAAAAATCAGACAAAAGACGTTCTCAAATATTTTTTTATCTCATCCCTACCTTTTATCTTGTTCAAACAACTTGAAGATATGACACATTGCTACGACCAACGTATTTTTTTGAAGGATCTTCTCTATTGTTTGCCATTATCATGAAATTTGTAACACTGCATTGCTAAGCCATTTTGTATTCGTTCATTTTGTAAATTATATAGCATTCGTTTTGAGCGAATTACACTGGAGTCAGATACATTTATTTCGGGTAAGGCGTGAACCTCAGCAAACCACTGTTTTATTTGACCTCTGAATGAATGCAGTTAGGGTTGAAATGACCTGAATGGTTCGTCAGCACTTCAGTCTGCCGTAGCTGTTCTTCAATGTCCTGCCAGCGGCATTGGAACTTCAGAAGTGAACCTCCGAACCTTGCGGTCACTTTCTACAGTCAATATCTCTCGCTCTCTCTCTCTCTCTCTCTCTCTCTCTCTCTCTCTCTCTCTCTCTCTCTCTCTCTCTCTCTCGCACGCACACAGACTCTCCCTCTCTTTCTCTCACACACAAACACACAGTCTCTCGCTCTTTCTCTCATGCTCTCTCACACACACAGACTCTCTCTCTCTCTCTCTCTCTCTCTCTCTCTTTCCCTCCATCTTGCCCTCTCTCTCTCTCTCCGCTTTACTGAACTACATTTTAAAGCAACCGTTCCGCCCCCAGGGCGTTCTGACAGCAGCAGGGCCCATCTGTGTACCCGGCCCTTTAACCTTGCTCATCTCTCGCCCTACTTTGATTGTCCCTTTCTGCCCAAAGGCACCATGTTGCTCTCAAAGCCTATATTTTTTGCCCCGAGCTACCCGGCAACATGAAACGGTAAGAGAATTCGGAGGCAGATATCAGGCGAGCTCTGAGATTAGTGCCACAGGTGCTACAACTGTGGGTGTGTGAAGAGGAGGATGGTTCACCGTCCGGCACCTGAATCCTCTCCTAGCGACATCAATAATTCAAGACAACAATGTCTGATATTTGAGGGTAAATGAAGCCATTTTACCGCTCTTTTGTCAATATTTGGACCGGAAAGCCTGGAAAAAGGGAGTAGAAATCCGAGGGGAGTGTGAAGTGGGCTTTCATGTCTTGCTAAGTGAGTGCTGTACCCTTCCTCTCTCCTCTCTTCATCTCGATTTTCTGTAGGGTATTTCTGCATTGCATTGTTGAAATGGCCGACCGGTGTTTGTAGTGCAGGATGTTCTTCCCGCGTCGCCTGGGTTTCTCCCAGTCTGTCTGTTCTTCTACAACGCAATATCCAGTTCGCCTCTTATCCCTTGTTTTCTCCGCGCTGTAATATCCTTCTCGGCATTGTTCAAATAAAGGCAGGAAAGTGGCAAAGTAGGAGTCGGTGTGCGGCAGAGGGGAGGGGGTGAGATAAGGTGGGAAGAGAAACAAATAATATGTAAATGTGTGCTTTCCTGTCGTGCTCATTGTTCTTTGCGGTTGGGTGTCGAGTGGTGCCAATAAGCACCTTTCTAAAAAGCAGTTGTGGCGCACACAGTGCATATGACTGCCTGTTGTGACATGCTATTGTATTGCTGCACCTATTCTATTGCTGCACACACATACGACAATGATGTTAATTTATTTGTTCTCTGCCGTATTAGACCACACAATATCCACGCTAACATATTAGGCGTAGTGCTTTTGTTAGTCGCTTTGGGTAGGAGCTTCTTCAAAACACTTTCAATAAAGTGTGAATGTAGTGCTGAGACCAGTTCTGTCTAGTTTCTGCTTCTACACACGGAGTGGTCGACACGACACCATGTGAAGTTGACCGAGGCTGAGATTAGTCAGCCCTGTAGGCGTGGCCTCTTTGCCTTTCAGCCAAAAACGATCTAGACTGAATATTTACCTGATTCAGCCGATGCTTCATGAACCACCTCCAGAGGCTTGTTTGTATACCTTGTGTCTCTGAATAAACCAGGTGTTGAACCTTCACCACTCTCCAAGTCACACCTAGCCCCGAAAACAGGATGCCAGCAGTAGGTGTTGATGTCTGCATCGTCAACAGATGTATATATAGCTAGATAGACAAATAGAAAGACAGAGACACACAGGCCGAGAGACAGACCGACAGAAAGATATATAGAAATAAATGAACAGGCAGGCAGATGGACGGTCAGATATAGATAAACAGACAGATGGAAAGACGGACAAAGAGACGGACAGATATAGAGAGATAGATGAATAGACAGACTACCAGACAGACATAAAGAGATTGATAAACAGACAGACAGACAGACAGATGTAGAGAGCTAGTCGTACAGACGGACAGACAGAAGGACCCAAAGACCGACACACAGATAGGACGGGAGAGAACACTTTGAATTATTCGGTAAAGTTTTCTCCCCGGCCGCCCTAGTTCTTGCGGTGGCGGCGGGGGAATAGCCGCATCACGGCGTCTTCTGGGACGACCGGGGCTCCCTGAAGTGGGGGTGGGAGAGAGAGAGGAAGAGAGTCGGGAGGACGGAAGACATCGCCGGTGGCGCCAACGGCGGAACGCAGGGGGGTTCTCAGGAGGCCTCCTCCTTCCTTCCTCCATTTGTTTTCCTTTCTGCTTTCTTTTTATTGGTAGAAAGAGGGAAAAAACAAGCCGAAAGCCGGGGAACGCGTTTTGTTTTTCAGGGAAACATAATGGTACATGAATAAATCAAAGTGGTAATGAAGCTATCACAACCGGTGGCCCCATGGGGGTGCGGCTGTTGTTTTCCTGCGCGTTTTTTTTCCGGTCTACAATGACAGGAGGAATCACTTCGCTTTGAAAATAATTTATCACCGCGGTGGAACGGGCGTACCTCTAGTTCTGTAGACTGCATCGTAAAGCAGGGCGAACACACTCCAGAAGATGTTCGTTTTGGTGTGGGCTGACCCAAACCGTCGGCTGAGGACAGAGGTGCGAGTCCTGCTGAAAACAATCTTGTTTTACACCCGGCGCGGTTGGTGTCGCCGGGATGTTCCGTACGTTATGAGCAGCGGTGGTTTCCGTGGAGACGGGGTAATCCGAGTAAAGATAAGCCCCCCCGCCCGCTTTGGTTTTCTTGAGTCACACCCGATGTTTGCAATCGCAGGAAGGGCCGGAAACAAAGTTTGGGTTGACCTCACTTAACTTCCCTAAGAAGTATGCCGACCGATTAAGGCTGGGGGATTAAATGTTCACCCTCAACCAAAGGGTGAACATTGATTGATTGGTTTTCAGGAAATTGCAGTGCTCCGCAGAAATGGATTCAACCCCGAATATTTCCTTGTGGTTGTGCTGGTTGGATTAATTAACTTGCCATTCTGTGTCAAGTGCAGTACTGGCCTTAAAATGGCTTGTCTCACATTAATCAGACAACAAATCTCAAGCCTCACTGAAGTGTAAAATGCCTCTATCATGTAGCTGATACCTCTTTCAATGTCTAGTGCCATCTTTAACCCTAGCCCTGTACTTGTCATTCATTTTTCAAAATATTTAAGCAGTACTATAAATGGCTCATTGACGAGGCCTGATGTTGTGAGCTGCATGAGACGTAATCAACATCGTGTCACTCGCTAAGAACACACTTTCTGAACAAAGTTTTAGGTCACATGTTTCTATCATGTTGCAACACCTCCTTCACATCCATCAACACGGGTTAATTAGAATGGGGGGGATTCACTTCATTGTCATGTATTTCTTAGTATCTTATTCTAGTAATATAAAGTAAGGATGGTCGTGATACGAGTGTATGCCAGTGTTTTTAGAAAATGGTAAAATATTATCAACAGATACATGGTTAAGAAGAAGAGG
>NC_082384.1:24691631-24706220 GCF_031168955.1 Gadus macrocephalus | reverse complement strand
GATTTTCTGTCCTAATTTAAAATGTCCCACTTGGGTAGCCCCATTTAGCAAATAATAGATTCAGCCTCAAAACCAATCTTATTTCTAATTTATGTCTCCTTTCAGGGTCTTTTTTTTGCGGACAACAATAAGCATGTCTCGACGTGATCGGGAGCCCCTGGCGGCCAGAGTGTTACCATGACAACACGCGTCTTATGTCTGGGACGTCCGGTTCAATGAGATGGAATGGCACATCGAAGCGAATCACCGTTTAGGTCTTGTCATGTTTGGCCACGTGCGCTCTATGAGCGAAAAGTACAGTTATGTCAAGGGACAAACCCCTTGTGTCGCACATTCCTTCATACTTTGTTTTCCTGTCTTCTGCAGCTTCTGCAAGTGACTCAGAAGTTCACCTGGACCCTGCATAGCCTCCCACCTTAAAAATAGCGTTACGGCCTTGCACTTAAAAATAGTACTTGGCCTTGGGTAGCATCTTATCCTATATCTCTCTCCCCCCCCCCCCCCCCCACCACACCTCTCTTATGCACTTATTGTGTGTTGTACATCCTGGCACTTAATGTACACACTTATTGCAGGCCTACGTTTTACGGCCTTGCACTTAAAAATAGTACTTGGCCTTGAGTAGCATCTTATCCTATGTATCTGTGTTGTATACGGGGAATGGGTTAACCTAGCGATTGTTAGTGCTTAGCACTTGGTTCTATGAACATCCTTACTGTACCGACAGCGATATATTGTTGTTTCTCCTTCTTCTGACAAATGTACTTATTAAGGCGCTTTGGATGAACGCGTCTGCTAAATGCCCTAAATGTAAACGTGAATGTATCTTCTCAGAGGATCTCAGCATGAGAGTAAATCTTGAGGGTTTGATGATCACACCCGGGAACAGAAGATTTCTCTAATTTCTTGATAAATTAATACAAGGGCAGCATGTAGCTCAGGAGGCAGAGCGGGTCGGCTGGTAACCGGAAGGTTGCTAGTTCCTCGAGCGTCGATGTATCCCTGAGCAATGGTTGTCGTCAGGGTTCTACTGGGGAAGAAGTTCAGCCCTGGGGGCAAGGGCGTGGATTTGAGTGGGAACCAGGGGACGTATCCCCACCAATATTCAGGTTGAGACGGAAAAATAGCGCCTCACGCGGTACACAAAGGGTTAAATTCCCACCTCGGTACCGCCTCCCAACATACGTCTTCCTATTTACACTGCCCAGCCGGTTAGGTCGCGGCTTCTCGTATAAGGAAAGTTCCTCTGCGTCTTTCTCGTATATCGCATCTTCTCTCCCCGTCTTTGTTTAATGCGCCTGCATCACCTTCTCTGCCATGATGGGCAGCAGCTCGCGGTATTCACTGTCTTATCTGGTTATCACTGGTTATCACTTGCTTGCTACATCCTATTGAATCCAGATAACCCAACCGACACACGCACGCACAACCAGGTCACTATTCAGCGCATGAATTTGAGGAAAATAGTGAAATGGCAATTATAAAAGAACAATAGTAGGCTATACGGGAAGGGATAATCACCGAAAGGCAGGGCAATAAACAGTTATGCCCGGCTCGTGGACGGCCTACCCGAGATGAAGTCAAGGGCGGTAACCTTGCGCGAGCCGGGTAACAGAATAAAACAATTAAAATGCTTTAATAATTATGTTTTTTCTTATTCGTATTGCATGCTTATTAAATGTATACTCTGTTTGAGTTCATCTCCCTCAAAAAGTAGTCACCTTTAATTACGATCGATCAAAAATGTTTTGGACACCTTGAAGGGCATATCCCGCTTATACCATGGTCAGTTGCCAAAGAAAATAAATTAAGATCATTCATTTATATTTTCATGCGTTTTACAATCCAAATATAAAGTTTTTGACATGCCATAACTTAGTTTCCCTGGTAACGTAAGGTTCTCCTCCGGTAAATAGGACGGACCTTAGCTACGACTTGGCAATGGGAGGTATTCTAGTCCGCTGAGTTATAAGCCAGAGAGCTAACGTTATGGATTGCACATATTTATCATTCGTAATGCGTCCCAGCCTTTATACCACAGATACTCTAGGGTCTATGGCGTATAACCGCGTTGTCTGATTACAGTTTAATGCATTTTTCGCAATTTACCAGCTCTCGTTTTGAAGGCTGAAATACAAGCAGCGTATTGATCTACTATTTGATGACGCTGTGCTCAGTCAGCAGCAAGTAGAACCGACAAGTCAGCGGGCAACCTGCTTTGTTAATGCCCTCCTCCCAGCCAATCAGAATCAAGCATTCTTAAATGAAGTAGAATAGACAATAGTATTGTATAGACTTCAATAGAATTAACAAATGCCCTCCTCCAGTTAGAACTACTCATGTTGATATCGCTGCGTTGTCTCTGTCTAGACAACACCCCCCCCCCCCCCTAGCGCAGAGCGTCTATTCGCATTTACATCAAATTGAAACCGTCAATGTGTGTAGGGTCCGGGAGGGTATATTGGGGTGCTAGCTAAAGCCGGCAATTTACATCGGGCAGTGTAAACGCGCGGACCATCCCACCAAAGCTCGGACCAAACCTACACCCTTCCATGGGGTATATAGGATGGTTGGACCCTAACCCTAACCCTAACCCTAACCCTGTGCCTTTCATTTCAGCCATGTCTTCGTCCATGGCTTTCGTTGGCCATCTCACTGCTCTGTGCTACCTTTGCATAAGTCTCGATGGTATAGCGCATACATTTACAAGCCCACCTCACTCTCTCATGCCAGACCTGAGTGACACCCAGAGGGGCCCACTCAGTAGACCGACAGGGCCTGTAAAAAATGTTATGGATTTTTTGACGTCTACCGGCCCAAGGATGCGACGGCCCACTGGGATTTCTCGCGATATGCCAGTACACCACTGGTCGTCATCAGGAGACGGCTGGACCCCCAGTGACTGATGGAAAGGCCCCATTGTTAAGGGGTCGACTCGATGGAGTGACTGTAGTATCAACATTACTTACGAGTATTTAAAAATTCCACCCACGTAAATTCAAGTTTGGGACGTGAAAACATAAATGACACTCTTGTAAGTCAAGATTTGTGAACAGCAAATCATGTTCGCATCTGTAAATAAACATGAACAAATGCACATCGTTGTGTCTCACTGTGAACTGTGACACCTTTGTTGTAAGCTGCGGATCTGCAGTTTATCTTGTGGAGACAAACTGTTGTGGAGACACAATTTTCTTTTTGGCAGTTTTTCCCCCAACGACCGAGAAAAAGATCCACAAATGTATCCCCTAAGCTGAAGCCAGGATTCTTATAGCCAATCAGAACATACGTTTGATATCCAATCAGCCAAAGCCTTGGGTTTAGCAGCTCATTGGAGATGCAGCCGAATAGAATAGACATCTGTGATGCTCTTTTGAAAGGTAAGACGTTTAAATACTCGGATGGTATATCATCAGCATATCTTAATAAAATGTGCATTAAAGCATGTAAGTGGATTATCCCTGCTAAAGGAGTGGATTTAGGGAACGTGAAGAGGTAAAAGATTTGCGTTAGGATACAGATAAAGTCAAGAACCCGTTATCCCGTTCTCTTATTGCCCATTCAACAAACGTTGTGTTAGAGAAAGAGAGAAAAAGGCTTTTATATTAGCAAAATAATATTTAACTATGTATATACACCAGTAGAATGAAGTGTTTCACAAAAATAAGGAGGAGAGCTATTTGACATTTGTTGTGATACATCGCTATTGATATGGATTTCGAGTAAGTTAAATATTTGTGACTTTAAAAAACGTTTGACTTTAGTCATACGTTTTTTATGTTGACCATTTTGTGCCATTATTAGGTCACAGTTCTGTTGATTTAGATGAATGGCAAAGGCAGAGAGGAGGAAGAACATGAGAATAGAAACAGTAGGTAAGTTAAGAAAATATTTGAAATACCCATCAATGCTCACTTTTGACGAATACTCGCACTCATCAACAATCACCCTTTTCTAGATACTAATCGTACTACGCTTAATGGGAATCATTCTCAATAGCAAAGGTATAACGCTGCTGTATTATTTGAATAATCATAGCAAACATGTATAACATTACTGTATTATGTAGGCAATCTTGTTAGGAATAACAACCTTATGTAACTTCAAATCACATCAGAAACTGAAGGCACTTGTTTTCTTCAGTATCAGCAGCAGGAGTTGTTGATGATCACAATTAATCAAGTTATATAACTTAAGTCAGGGAACAAACAACACACCTCATCTCCCAAAGTGATTTCCCTTCCAAGCCTACAGGTGTGGCTCAACATTCCTGCTCTTTATAGTTCTCACTCTCACACTCTTTCAGCGCCAGACCCACAGGGGAGTTCGATGGAGCCTGAAGACTTCCTGCAATGAGACAGCAACCTTAACCCTGATCCTTCGGAGTCTCAACACCCAGGAATTGTCAAGCCTTTTTCATTTTCCTTCATTTTAATAAACCAGGCAATAGGCTTGCCAATGGTGTGGTATTTTTTGTGGAAAAAATGCAAATGCAGTGTTTGAAAATGATTACCTCTGATCTTTCTTTTTGTCAATGTAGTCTTAGATTAGAGTTAGATTACTCCTGCTGCTTTGAAACAACCATTTTCTCGCCCTTGCGGCGTCAGCGATGATTCCGAGCATCTGTACTGCCTTCTCCGAGGGACTTGAGCATCCCAAAAGCACCACGGAAACCGTAATGGAGACTATAGGAAAGGACAATACGGAGGGAATAGTCCAGTCACACTGTTTGACTGGCCAATCCTGTCTACGAGTTTATAAGGTGAGGCATGTAGCTGAGGAGGTAGAGCAGGGTGGCTTCTGACCGGATGGTTGCAAGTTCGATCCCCGGCTCCTCCTAGCTAGAGTGTCGAGGTGTGCCTGAGCAAGATGCCTCGCACTCAATGCTCCCGACGAGCTGGCTGTCGCCCTGCGTGGTTGACACCGCCTTCGGTGTGAGGATGTGTGTATGAATGGGTGAACGTGAGGCAATATAGTAAAGCTCTTTGAGTGGACACTGGTAAGAAATGCGCTACATAAATGCAGTCCATTTACCATTCATAAGAGATGTATTTAATGAATTCATTGAGGTAAATAAGTGCATCGTTAAAAGTCTAAGTATACCTAAAGAAGTTATATATATGTTTAGAAAAAGAAGAAAGATCGAACAATGGAGTTGTTTTTGTTTGAATATATTATACGTATCAATGTATGTATTAATAAGTGCAAGGTGCATACGAATTGCAAAGTTTTTTTTTAACACAACACACTTAACATCCCTTACGTGTGTCATCGCCACACTTTCTATAGTGTCTGATGGTGGAGTTTACCACGCCGTTTATGAAAATGCTTCAATCCAGGAAATGACCTTTTTACCCTTGCAAAAAGCTACCCTTGCATAGTTTGTCCCGTTTCAGTAGCATGCATACAATAGGAACATAATACAGGTGATTATACTTATTAGCACACATAAAGTGCCACCCACGTATCTTCACGTAGCTGTGCACAGGATCGTAGGGCCATAAAGCACGCTGGCTTGCTTACTGTAAAAACACGACTGGATGTAGTAGAACATCCTGGTATTTTTTGAATTTTGCTTTTTCCATACTATGTATTGGGGCATACATACAATCATCATCAGGGCCAACGACAGGTACCTTGGTGTGCAGCTTGGCAGTGAGCAGGACTGGCAGTCATATGGAGGCGGTTTACAGGAAGGGACAAAGCAGACTGTATTTCTTGAGGAGGCTACGGTCATTCAACATCTACCAACCCCTGCTGTGCAGTGTCTACCATTCAGTGGTGGCCAGTGCTCTGTTTCTCGCTGTGGCCTGTTGGGAAGAAGACGCCCGCACAGCGGACAAAAACAGACTGGACAAGTTGATCAGTAAGGCCGGTGGCAGAGGCCAGAATGCTCAACAAACTGGGTTCAATAATGACTAACCCGACTCACCCATGCCCTGAAGGTGATCAAGAGCAGCACCTTCAGTCAGAGACTGATTGCACCAATGTGCAAAACCGAGAGATACACAAAGTCTAGCATTCCAGCTGCTATAAGTTTTTACAATGCACAAAAAATATTTTTGCATTTCTTTATTTATTGCATCTTAACTTTTTAAGTATGAAAGATATCTGAGGAAATGTGTAGTGATTGTCTGTCTTGAAGCTGCAGTGACACTGTAATTTCCTGTAAAGGATTATTAAAATTATCAATCTATCCATCTATACTATAGCTTTTCCTGGCATACTTAATAGTATGGTAGCATGGGTATTGGAATACAAGGCACAAGTCTGTATGGTCCGCCAGTACTCTTTGAATGTCGATTGTCCAATCACATGGCCAAACCTACGCTGCACTACGTGCTAATTTGTGTAATGTGAACTGAAGTTATCTTTATCCTGCCTCCTTCAACAAACTGCGATCTCCTGGCTGCACGTGAGCCATCACACAATCCCTTGCACCAAGCCATGACGTGTCCAATACAAGGGGAGTGGGAGGCGTCGGGGCCTCTAAATGGCTCTGGCTGATTGGATCGCTAACGTATGTTATGATTGTTTTTAAATAAGCTGTGTTCTGATTGGTGGATACATTTATGGATTTTTTTGTCTGTAATTGTGGATAAATAGTGCCAAAAAATTGTGTCTCCACAGCAGTTCCACGAGATTTCAGTTTCACAGTTGTAAGACACGATGGTGTGCATTTGTAGATTCATATTCACAGATGTGAATATGATTGGTTGTTCACAAATCTTCACTTACAAGGGTGAATACGTGTAAGTAATATTGGCACAAAGTTCACTTCATACTATTGCGTTATTCTGTCATTATTAATATCTAATGTGACTTTAGGTTTTGAGAAATATATAAAATGTAACGTTTGCATCATCTCAGATTTCAGCTTTTTTTGTGCTGGCTTTCGTGCCGGCACAAAAACGAAAAAAAAATCATAATGTCAAAATCAACTATCATCTTCGTAAAAATACATTCATATGTGAAATGTCAATACATCAAACCTTTATCTATCTCTCTCTCTCTCTCTCTCTCTCTCTCTCTCTCTCTCTCTCTCTCTCTCTCTCTCTCTCTCTTTATATGTATATATATATATATATATATATATATATATATACTGTATATACGTATACACTCTGTGTCGTAGTATACCACGTCTACACCCCCATGTTGAGCAGGTCCTTGGTCGACCCTGGCTGCGTAGCGTGCAAGGCTGCGTGCGGTTCTCCACAACAACCTTGAGTCGGTAGACGGAGAGGGGGACTGCAGGGGGGGGAGCCAGACCCTCTGGGTTATTATGAACTGTAACGTAGTAAATGTGGAAACTAGATTGGGAGGCAGTGAGCTGTGGCAGCAAAAGAACGCATGGAGTGACAGCATTGGGAGTTAAATCAAACAGGGGGGGGGGGGGGGGGGGGTTGTGACGATGGGTGGGTTGGAAGTGTGTGTGTGAGTGGGGGCGGGGCGGGGGGGGGGGGGGGGGGGGCGGGGCGGGGGGGGGGGGGGGGGGGGGTGACGATACAAACAGTTGAGTGGGATTCAATTGGCTTTTGATCAGCTTTAATGAGAGGTGTTCCCACACCGATTGTGTGTGGTGGGTGGTGATGGAGGAGGAGGAGGTGGTGCTTGGTGCTGGGGGGTTTGAATAGGTGATGCTGGCTGGGGCGGGCATGGCTCTCCATCTATCACGGAGATGCGACAAACACATTTGAGGTCATTAGCAGATAATGCCGCGGCTGGTTGGAGGGTAAAAGGAGGGCACAAAGGAGACTGTTGAGCGAGATCATAGGAGGATCCGGAATGAGCAAAAATGAACCTGTGTCAGCGCATCCTCTCCTCGGGGGGGAGACGGGGGAGGACGTGGGAGGAGGGGGGAGGCAGCAGGTGGGGGGTGTTATTGTTTTGAGTTTTTTTCCTCCTTCCTCTTCTTCTTCTAACGGGAGGGAGACAGCCGAGCAAGGTGAAAGCTGATTGAACCAAGGATAGGTGCTGATGAAACTTTTTGCCTGGTATCTCTAATTAGGTTGCCCCTTTGTTTTTATTCATATTTAGATCGCCGACCTTTCGGGTAACTGATGAGGAGAAGCGGCTCTAAACATCTTGCTCAAAGGGGACCCGTCTGTGATAAACAGCGGAGGAAATGAGGGAAGGGGGACGACAAAGGGAGACGAGGGAGGAGCAGGCGGGCTAGCAGCTCTGAGACGCCGTGGCATATCAATTGTTACCGTGGGTGGTGGAGAGAAGACTCGGGCCGGCCGAGATTACCGTTTGAAACGCAGCAGCACACGAAACATGCCCAATTTTGGTGGATTGCTAACCCAATGCATACAAATGGTTTGGGTGTGAAGGGTGGGCAGTTCATTACAGAGCTATCTCCCGTGTGTCACACAGAGGATGCGAAATGAAAAGGAGTGGAGAATCGATGGCTAACTTTCAGCTGCGGCTATTAGACAAACACGGGTGTTAAAAGCTGGATTTTATGGGTAGTTATGCTGCATGTGGCCATGTCTGTGTACTGTGTCTGTGCACTGTGTTGAAACAGCTTTTGGCTGTGAGGGGTATTATTTGAGAACAGTAAATGACTATTCTAGTTAGGCTGCTCAGTGTGATAAACCGCACAGCCTGCACCCTCTTGTTTTTTTTCTTGTAACGTCACAGCTCATAATCACACAAACACTAATAATTATTCATGCAAAAACAAACTATTTGACCAGAGTCCAAAAAAGCCCAAATATAACAAGCCCGTCCCAACGCACTACATAACAACATACACTGCGGACAGCTTATTGGCCGACGAACCCTGTGATATAACGAGAAAAGCATGAAAATAAAGGGAAATACGTTTAGGCCACAAGTAATGAGACAGTGAGACAGTAAAGTGCTCCCCTAGCCGCCTTGTGTCTGATGCTGACCACTCGTAATCATTTCCATGGTGACAAATGATGTAACCACACTGCTGTGAAAGATATATATATATATATATGTATACATAAGGTCCGTTTATCGCAGGAATTAAGGGTTCAACAGGAGGCAGTTATTTACCATAGAATTTATAACGTTTTTTTACACACAGTAGGCTACACATAAAAAAAATGTTTTTTACGCTGTTAACTTTCAGAGCTAGCATAGTTTAGAACACATTGAAAATAGGTTAATAACGTACCATAATCGGGATAATGTTTTTTACGCACAGTTCACATAAAAAACAAGTTTAATGCTATTAGCTTTCTGAGCTAACGTAGTTTAGAACACATGGAAATAGGTTGGCTTTACTATTATAAACAATGTGTTTTTTTTTGTGTACTTTTACAACAACAACAACAACCAGACGAGGAATAGTTTTAATCAAGTATTCCGGTTCTATTGCTTTAATTTAACCTTTATTTGACCAGATGAGACTCATTGAGCAAATTCCGGCCTATAGCCAGTTATCAGTGTGATAAAATAGAGTGGAATGATGGGATGGGTCACGATCGGGGGATGAGAGCAGGTGTGTATCCGACCGAACGGTGTCTGGCCATGGATTATGATGAGGTGAACAACTTTCAAGGTTGGAAAGTTATGACTCACTAAGTACTGATGTTGTGCTGAAAGTGGAAAACCAGATCCATTTATTCCCTCGCCCCCGGGACTCCGTCCCACTCACATCCGCAAAAACAACAAATAAATAAAAAGAGAGAGACCCTGCAAAACATTTTGAATGTCATTAAAATACCCCTTTGTAATTCCAGGTCACGGATTGCACCGAGGGAAATTGGATTTGCGGCAAATAGAGTTGAACTCTACACACTATACCTCTCACTAATCCGGGAAGAATGGAAGGCAGGGGCGAAGCTCTCAGAAGGAGGGGCCAACGTAGACAAACGATTGCGGACATTGAGCCCCAAAAACAAAAGTCCACAGAACATTTACATTTAGGGCAATTAGCAGACGCTTTCATCCAAAGCGACTTACAATAAGTACATTTGTCATTAGAAAGTGAAACAACAATGAATCGCTGTAGGTACAGTAGGGATGTTCATCGAACCAAGTGCCAAGCACTAGTCTGTAGTGTTGGCTCGTTCGTTCGCGAACCGGTTCGAATGAATGAGTCTTTAGAACGAACGAACCGAACCGGTTCGTCTCTCTCGTTCGTTCGGTCGTCTCGTTCACCATTCGATTCACCGGAAACTCGACTGAACGACTGAACGAGTTTCCGGTAGCACTAACTCCACTGTCTCTGACTGAGTCAGCTGAGAACCGTGCAATGGCGTGCATTCCATGATGCGATTCACCGTTACCGGAAACTAGGCTGAATCGCGAACGACTCCTCCACGTTCAGTCGAGTTTCCGGTGAATCGATTCACCGGAAACTCGACTGAACTGGGAGGAGTCGTTCACAAATCGTATTTTCGTTCAGCCTGGTTTCCGGTAGCGGTAAATCGCTTCATGGAATGGACCCCATTGCACGGTTCTCAGCTGAGTCAGTCAGACTCAGTGGAGTTAGTGCTACCCGAAACTCGACTGAACGAACGAACGAACGAACAATTTGCAAACGACTCCTCGTGGCGAACTGAATCACGCGAACTGGGTCACGGAAACGAATCATTAAATCCACCACTAGTCTGGCTGAACGGAAGTGGACGTCGGATTTCACCGCTACTCCTCCCCTTCCGGTTGCTGGCGTTTCCCCCCCGGTACTATTTTGCATGGACACCGCTGCTGCTTCCCGGGCTTAGCCCCGCCCTAGACGATTGTGATTGGTTTAAAGAAATAAAAACAGGCCCGCCCAGTTTCCCCACGGATTGACGGCTCGAGGTAGCGTGGCTCCAGACCATTCTACTTGCTGTAGTTTGGTCTGGCTTTGCGAGACTAGCCAAGCACTAACAATCAATAGGTTAACCCATTCCCCGTACATAACAAAGATATTGCATAGCATCTTATCCTTAGTAGGCCTACTATAACTAAACACAACATACAATAAATGCGTACATTGAGGGCCAGGACGTTCAACATACAAAAAGTGGGAGGTGTTGGAGGGGCTGGCTATGCAGAGTCTAGCTGAACTCTTAACAGGTGAGTTTTTTGTCTTTTGCGGAACAAAAAGTCAGCCACAGAAACCGGTCCCAAAACACATCTATGCCCATACTGAAATCCAGGCTGCAGGAGTTCTATCCCCCGCCCCCCCATGGCACACATAACTGAGACCCAGAGAAGGAAAAACACATGTTACTTTCAGTATCAAAAAATAAATAATGAAACCTCCGTTGCAGCATGGAGAGGAATTAGTAAAAGCAGGGCCTCTGGATAGAAGTCAAACCCACACCGACTAGCGGGGATACGATACAATCCTGCGGGAGGAGAGAGTCCAGGGAGACACTAGGAGAACAAACCTTTCCTCTGAGGGAAGCACCAATGTGTTCCCGCCAAGGCTGGGAAACCTGCTCCCAATTAGCCACACGTAAGTCCGGCGGTCGGGGGGGAGAGTCCTCACACTGTGACCGGCCCAGCGGTGGGTTTTCTGTGGTTTTGATGCCATCTCTCTCATCCCGCTCTACCCTGGGCTCAGCCCCCCCCCCGCCCCGCCGTCCCTTCCACTCATTCTCCCTGGCCCATGGCTGCTAATGATCTGATTCGCTGCTTTGATGCTGTTGTTAGGTGTAATGTTGACATTACACTCAATTAACAAGCAACCGCCCCATCGACGTGTGCGATTATGAGCGGTAGCGTTGAGTGTTTCCATTACAGGTGAGGAAAAGCAGAACACAGCGAGGGGTTTGTGTTTCTGTGACACCCTACACATTTTTCAGGCCCCGTCCACACGAAGCCGATTTCATGGCGAAACCGCAAAGGTCTTGTACGGTTCGGCCTTCCGTCCACACGAAGCCGGCGAATCCGCTGACCGAAACCGCAAACTTCTGAAACCACCCTCGGAGGTGGTTTCAAATCTACCCGGTTTCGTTATGGATTCGTGTGGACGCCTGAAACCGACTGAAACCGTAAACCATGACGTCATCGCCCCACCCCTCGACCCTCTAGCCAATGACTGTTAAGCCCGCGGAGTCTCAGAACTCACAACAACAAGGATTTCTGTAGCAGAAGCAGCGCTCCTTATGGGCCTGGAATGTGAACTACAGCGTTTCTACAGATCTACCCGGTTTCGCTTGGCTTCGTCTTTACGGAGATACTGCGAAACCGGATAGATCGAAACCGTAACGGTTTCGCCTGTTTCGGCTTCGTGTGGACGGGGCCTTAATTGATTTGGATGAACTTGTTTTTAAAAAATCCCATGTCATAAAAAACGTCACTGCTCTGCATCATCTCCTCGTATCAGAAAGCACATATCTGAACAACTCTAGTGCCAATCGTGTGCCAGGAAAACAGCCATTTGGTCAATGGACACTGGAGACACATGTGTATCATGGTGTGTTTTTTTCCCCATGCAACCACGTCCGTGTTTGGTAGCAAACAGTGAGTGAAATAAACTCAAAGGGCAATGTGTCTGGGAGCTGAAAAACCCACAGTGCGACTGGTTCAACTTGGCTTTTAATGGTCTATAGTGCACATAGTGTGCAAACAGCCACACAGACTCACACAGCCTTGAGGAACTTTTGGTGGAATCATTAGGTGCTCTGGAAAATGGAAGCCCCCTCCCCAGTTGCCCCCCCCACCCCCAAGCAATTTGAGCCAGAGAGTACATGTCATCACCGACACACCAGCCAGAACACAATATCAAACATATGCCTCTCTTTTCCCATTCTTCGTTTAACGTAATTATCGTAAGGATTATTTACTACTCGGCTGATGGTGGGATTAATTAGTGGCACAGTCATAATATCATGCCGTGTCCCCATACTTACAGCGATCGAGAAGTAAAGGTAATTCAATTATTCTCATCATATGGTGAAGAGCCGTTCTGAGAGTGAATATTAAGTAATTGTGTTTAACCTGGAAAGTGGAGTTCAGATTGTACATGTTACAGTATTTTCAGCGTTATAGTTGCTGGGAATCTCAGCAAAAAAGGCTAGGCAGACGTGTTGTCAAAGGTATTGTTTGCTAGCTTTGTGAGTGGCTTTGGAGGAAGGCCTGGGCAGTGGGGTGGTATTATTTCGGTTGGTTTCTCTAAATTGCCTACCCCTAACCCTAACCCTAGCTTTCAGACATTTTAATGCCAATACTATAACTCTTTCATCATAAAGTAGAGCAATGGATAGATATGCACAAATGTAAACAAACACAACAAATAATTGATCCATGTCCACTATGAGAGAAGACGCGGTGACGCAGAGAAAGAAAAACATTGATTGTGATATTTGTATTACGCTATTTGAGGTCAACATGAAAAATCTCTTACTGGGCGCATTTATTTTCAAGTAAAGACGGTAATTGATTAAGAATGATTGATTATTTTGAAGCAACGGCACAGGCAATAGAAGTAAGTGGACAATTGATAAAATTGTATTGGTGGAATGGTTAAAAAGATACACAAATTTCAACGAAAATAACTAATGCACAGGAACCATTATAAATTATTCAATTATTCAGAATCTTAAGTCTGCTACCGTGCTATCATGTCTCTCTGAATTTGACCAACTCCCATGCACACATCACATGTTGTTCATCTGCTTGTTAGTGAATGCACAGCTGGATAATTTGTTGTCGTTGTTGTTTTGGCACGTTTACCTTTATTTAACACAATCCTCAGTGAATCACGCCTGTGTGAAAGGCAGAGATGAGTTTTTAATTAAATTAGAGGAAAATCTCTTCATCCGAGTATTTCGAGTGGAAACACTTTTGGTACCTAACACTTTTAAGTCTGTCACCATTACACTGAGTGCAGCGACACACTGGCTGAGAATGAAACGTTCCTTGTCCGCGAGCGGAAGGAATCTTTCCGATGGGAGCGTGTTTAAAGGTGACAGAAGCTGGGCCCGGTGATGCCTGTACCATCAGGAGGATGGATCATGCTGGCACCCACACTCAACCTCCCAGTACTCTCTCTGTCCTGCTAGTCTATCAGTGTGGTGTGCCCAGTGCTGGGGGACAGATAGGGGGAGGAGGGGGGTGGCGTGTTGAGTGACCCAGCAGATGCTGCGCTGATGCCCCCCCTATCAATTCAATTCAATTTTATTTGTATGGCCCATAATCACAGCTACAGTCTCAAAGGGCTTAAGAGGCTGTGTGTTTATGACACCCCCCTGACCCTAGCCCCCCAGAGGGCAAGAAAAAACTCCATTAATTAGCAGGGGAGAAATCTTGAGAAGGTCCGCAGAGTGGGGGATCCCTCCTTCCAGGGAACGTCTGGAGCTCAACGAGTGCCATAATTGACATGCATACAGGCAAAACATTTTAAACCGGTGATGGGGTGCTGGCCGGTTAACCCCAAGGAGGGTCCAGGCATTCAGTTGTAGTCACTGCGATATGCCAGGCATTTAGTCGCAGTCAGCACAACACAGCCTTTCAACAGCCTGCAAAGAGTTCACAAAGTCATAGGCCTGCCATTATGGCTCCTACTTGTTTACATAATGCCTTTCTAAAGTAAACTTAGGTGTACAAGATTGGTTCGTGATTTCGGATGTGGCCCTGATGTTTGAGACCATTATGCTGTGTTTCTCTGGTACA
>NC_082384.1:24684778-24686531 GCF_031168955.1 Gadus macrocephalus | reverse complement strand
CCCAATCTAGCAGCACATCGACGGCACTCATTGGACACGTGCACGGCATCAGCTTGTGATTCAACTTTCTCTTTCACTTTGCCGGTGAATGCGGCCTCACAAACAAGGCCCCACACTAACGCTTAAGGTGGGTTTATTCCCAAGATGACTTTCTCTTGATGGAGAAGATTTCAGAAATAAATAATGTTCAGTAGGTTTAACCAGTAGGTTTAACACATTGTACCTCTGCATTTATGCATGTATTTGTGTGTGTGTGTGTGTGTGTGTGTGTGTGTGTGTGTGTGTGTGTGTGTGTGTGTGTTGTGTTGTGTGTGTGTGTGTGTGTGTGTGTGTGTGTGTATGTGTGTGTGTGTGTGTGCGCGCATGCATGTGTGTCAGTGAGCATACATGCTTTAATGTTTTCTTCACAGTGGAATTAAAAATCGAAATGTTTAAAAGCTGCTTGCTGAAACATAATAGACATCTTCATCAATGGCCTTACTAATAAAGCCAAGTTAATGAGACAGGGACAGATTTCAGCGACAAAGGGAATATGCTTAATGCGCTTCAAGCACTTACACGCATATTGATTGTTCTTGAAAGAATGGCGAGTCGTGCCATAGGGCTAAACGCGCGGGCTTATTTGTCATCTTTTAATAGCTTTGCACTGGCTAAACAGTTACATGCCACATATATTTCAGGAAGTCAATTGTGTTGCGCTCTCTCATGTAACCACTGACCCATTATGTGTAGGCTGGCAACAACGAGGTCTTGGGCGGCCAACCTTGAAGAACACACGTGACCACCACAGAACCACAAAGCAATTAGTAAGCCTCACAAAATGCCGCCACTCAAACTAACACTTTTACAGTCCATCGATTATTTCAACCTATGGATAGGGTTATGGAAATACGGAGACCATTATGTACAATTATGGCGCATGGGGTTTTAAACTGCCTGATTTCTCCTGTTAAGAAATGAACTCATGCGACAAACCAGTTACCATAGAAACTCATTACGTACGTTACCTCTCTTTATGCGACGTGAAATTCGGCCACAATTCGTTTTTGAGAGCAGTGGTTATCGTATTAATAATCTCTGCCAATATCGCAGTAAGGGAACAGATGTCAATTGATTTGATAGTATGGTGATGAAATATGTAATGTAAACTAGCCTGCAGTAGTGTTCTCGATGGAAAATCTTCCTGGCATAAACAACGCCCGCACATGAATGAAATACATGAATATTTTCCACGCACATGTCTAGAAAGGCATGGGTGATTAATGTTATTCACATGTGAATTCAATGAGGATGTAATAACGGTCGTATCACACGGTTAAACGTTTCTAATTGTAATTTTGGTTTTACTCAGCGGTAAACAAGTACTCAGATTCCAAGGTATGAGCAAGAAGTTTTTAAACGAGGCGATTGGGGGATTTCAAGAAGCCGAGTTTATTGATATATACGAAGGCCAAAAGAAGCTTTCGTTGCAGCTCTTGTTAAATGATGTTGCCATTGCTCTGGGTGTGCCAGCTACTTCAGATGGATCTTTTGGGGGCATGTTTTTATTTTTGGGTGGTTGTGACGAAGAATCTGGCAGCATTGAACATTTTCCACCAGGCTACAAAGTGTAAGCAGGGATACTGTAAAACTAATAGGATAGCGAGACACCTATTTTTTCAAGAGACAATGGTGCCACGGTCTTATTATATTGCCTGACTAACCAAAACATTGTATATGAAAGGCTGAGATTCACACAATAACAATTGTGCCC
>NC_082384.1:24659778-24679778 GCF_031168955.1 Gadus macrocephalus | reverse complement strand
GAGGCGCGTAACACCAACGGCAGTGTCGACCACGTTAGGCGGCAGACAGCTCGTCGGGAGCGGTTAGGCTAAGGTGTCTTTCTCAGGGACCACCTCGATCGGCTAGGAGGAGTCGGGAATCTAACTAGCAACCGTACTCAAAACCGTTACCAGCCAAACCCGCTCCACGTCCTGGAGCCGCATGCCGCCCCTACTGGGCTGTGCGGGGCTTGGCTCAAGCGCTGGCTTTGTAGCATCGTAGAATTATATATTCATGAGGATATGCCAGTAAACGGCGCTGGAGTCATACAGCGGGGTTCATGGTTTGCCACGGAAAAGAAAATTTGAAAGACGTCGCGGAGAATTCATTTCAGCATATTGGCAAAGTGTCCAAAAGCGTTGAATAGGCGAATAATCCCGCTTTCGAAATGAACAAGGTCAAAAGTCAGTTCTCATTTCACGGCGTCTCCTTTGACGCAAGCGGTAACCCGACCACAAGGTGGCTTGTGCCCCTTTTGCAGCGCCACGAATGAAAGTAATATACAGTATATAATATACTGTGATATATATTTCCACCTGCACACCATCACAGACACATGTTGCCACCAGCTGTACACCGCACAGGACTCCATCAAAGAGCTCCATTCTTTTCTCTTTTCAAAAGCGCTCCAAAAAGCCCTTCTTCCATCTGTCCTTGATTGAGTTGATTTAGCTCCTTTAGCTCGGCGTTGGGTGGGGGTGGGGATGGGGGTTGCTTCTCAGGGCCGCAATAAGAACTGAACTTTGTGACATCAAAGAAGCTCCCCGTGTCTCTCTCCGGTCTGGCAAGCCGCTGGATCTCCGGAGCCTTCCCAGAGTTCACCTCCCAGCCCTTCCGTCTCTCTCCCCCTCACCTGAAGCCGAGCAGCTGTCTTACGTTTGGCTCGGCCTCTCTCCCGGCCTTGAAGTGCATGCCATTCTGACAGGTCGTAACGTTTTCCCCTCCATGGTGTCAATAAACTGTCTGGTCCCCGGTGATTGTTCTCATCAAGACAGCCATGATGCTTCTTGTTCCTACAGCCTTCTCCTTTTTTTGTCTTGTTCATTATTGATTGTGGACTTTCAGCCGGGACGAGTGAGTTGTACGATCCTCAGAATATTGTTTAGGTATGGTTTGATACCTATAGCTGTTTAGACAGATACTGGCATCCATCACCTACCTATAACATTAAATGGTGAGCTTCCATTGCAAGTCGTTGTCCAACTAGGATTGAGACGCAAAACTCCACACACTGAATATAGTGTACTCTTCCCCCAATATTAGATTGCCTCACTGACTAAATATAGATCTTTGATTTTTGCACGTGTTGCAGCGATTCTATTATTTTACACATGGTTTGCGGCAGTATGTCTGGCTTAATTTGCGTGACCTAGTTGTCATGTCATTGTATTCTTCTACCGCACAACAGCATTGTGATCGTGGCTTAGACTATAAGGCATTAAAAGAACAGAAGAAAAACGTTCAAAGATGGAGAGTATAATGTTGTTTTAGATTGAACAAAAATGGAGAAAATAAATTGACCTAAAACAAGTTGCATTTCATCACACTACCAAATAATCTCATTATATCGCAATATGCATTATCCTTTGTAGACCTTTGTATCGTGATGTGTTTCAAATCGCCAGAATCGTGATGTGTTTCAAATCAGAATCTAGCAAATAACAAGCGATCGGTATTGATGCATAAGCCACGAATTGAATGGAAATGACTACTTTGTTTGTCATCTGCCTAGTATTCAAAACTTTTCCAAGACCGTCCAAGAAAAAGCGTTCCTTTCCTGTGTTGGTGGTCGAGCTGGCTGCAGGCCTTTAATTGTTTCTCCAGTCCCCTGATTGTGGAAATGCCTTTTCATGCTGGTACTGGAGCAGAAATGCTCACTACAAAGCCTGACAAGCATCTAGAGTTTAATTACCCATTAAAAACACATGCTCATTGTATAGCAATTAGATGCAAGCTCAGTCTTAGGGCCAATATTAAAACAAGTGTGATGAAGCGAAGCAACAACATCTATTAATGTTTTAGAGGCGAACTTGCTAATGAAGTTTTTCAGTAAAATTTACCAAAAATATTCACACCCGCTGCCATTTTTCTCCCAATTAACCCAGGCTTTCAGGGTTGATTGGGAAAAATGGCGCGGCCTTTCAATGGCAGCAACACAGTATATGTGCACTAACAATCACACGTGTGCCTGTGAAAACTCAGTTAACAAAGCTCAGTTCAAATAGATTCAGCAGAGGGGCTGAGCACCCAAGCCTATAACAGTATGTCAAAGTGTAAACACCCACTCACACACGCAACATATGAAGCTTATATGAAGAGCTGTGATAGGTCCAGCCAAGGCTGCCTTTACAGACACGCACACACACACACACACACACACACACACACACACATTCACACACATGTGGATGCCACACAAGCGTGGATGCCACGCACACAAACACACAGACACACACACATTTAAAGTGATGTATTGTGTTTCATTATATACAAAAACATACAGTGTGTGCAGCTAGTTTTGCAGTGTGGGACCGTTTATGTGTGTGTGTGTGTGTGTGTGTGTGTGTGTGTGTGTGTGTGTGTGTGTGTGTGTGTGTGTGTGTGTGTGTGTGTGTGTGTGTGTGCAAGCGTGCCTTGCCATTAAAGAACTTGCATATGTGATCAAAACATCATTTCATGGAAATCCTCATCTCATATGGTGCACTGCACTGAGCTGAGTCATGTGTGAGTGTGTGTGTGTGTGTGTGTGTGTGTGTGTGTGTGTGTGTGTGTGTGTGTGTGTGTGTGTGTGTGTGTGTGTGTGTGTGCGTGCACGCGTGCCTGGGAAGGTGCTTGTGTGAGTGTGTGTGTTTTTGAGCACGTGTGCCTGTGAGAGGGCTTGCGTGTGTGTGTGCATGTGATTATTCATAGGGTTTCATTATAGAGATTTAAAGTTAAATTGAGCTTAGCATCTAAGACAAGAAAGAGAGGAATAAGGCCCATAGCGGCGCTGGGGTTTATTTCATCTCCCGACTCAAGGCCATTAGCCAGACCATAATTCATGTTCTTTAACAATTAAACATTGCCCCTGTCTTTGTGGTGAGGTCAATGCCAATACACCACAGTATACAATATACATGACACCTAAGCCACACAGTAACTTGATGCCTCGCAACTATAATCCTGTGTGTGTGTCGGGACGTGCGTGTGCGTGTGTGTGTGTGTGCGTGTAATAAAGTGTGCGAGTGAGAGATTTATTTTCCTTTGTGCTTGTGTGTGTGAGTGTCGCTGCTTATGTGTGTGGGTGTCTGTGTGTGTGCGCATTGGTTGTCGTTGGGTGCATGCGTGCGTGCGTGTGTTTGTGTGTGCACGTGGCTTGCGCTATGGTGTCTGTGCGCGTGTCTCTGTGCATCTGTTCCTCTGTGCACGTAGGATCTGCTGGGCTGCGTGTGTGTGTCTTTGTGTGCATCCGTGTGCACGGGTGCCGCACTCGGCTGTGAGTGTATGTGTGTGTGTGTGTGTGTTTGTGTGTGCGTGTGATTCTGGATGCGTGTGCGTGTGCGGGGGGCAGCCACTCTATCCGCTAACCTGTCTTGTAGCCGGCTCTGTATTCCGGGCATGGCCGTGGTCGATAAGACAGTGGCATGCAATATTAATGCAGTCTTCTAGTGTGGTTGGTAAGAGGCTCAGACAGCCCCCGCTACAGTTTCACACAAGACTCAGAACAAACAGGGTTCCAGTGAGCATGAGACATGGGAGGGGAGGGAGGGAGGGAGGGAGGGAGGGAGGGAGGGAGGGAGGGAGGGCACAACACATGGAGAGAGACAGAGAGAGACAGATGGAGAAAGAGAGATGAAGAGGTGTGGGGGAGAGGGGCAGGGAGGGGAGGGAGAGAGGTTGAGAAGGTTTCACAAGAGGAACGATGATAGTGCGGGGAGAAGAGAGAGAGAAAAAATAAAATAAAAAAATAAAATAAGGGAACCGGCGCCATTTCCAACCACTGATTAAAGAGGAGAGGAGAAAAAGGACAAGGAAATAACAAAAAGAAAGGGGTCTGAAAAGATTATTAGAGCGAGTGTTTAGGCGCTTCACCTAAAAATACGTAGCAATTATGAACATGAAAAGGTTTGCAGGATGGTGAAGTGGCCAGTGTGCAGGACCCTGAGCCCAAAAGGTGCAGGGTTTGGTCCCCCATGAGTCCTCAGCATCCTTGGAGGAACCCTTCAGCAAAATGCCTCATCCTGACACAGGCTCCTGAATGGTGTGGATCCCCATTCACTGGGATGTGCTTCGGATGGAAGCGCGTGTGTGGAATAGTGCTCAATAAAATAGATGGAATAGGTGATGCTGAATTTTTCAATGACAAGACCGATGCAGAGATGACTCGTCGTTAATTGAAATCTAAAACAGAAAAAGCAGTTGCCAGTGTTTGCTATTCTTGTTTTGCTGCTTCATCAACTTGCTCTGTAGAAATGATAAAAAAAATTCTGAACTAATCAACAATGGTGTAGGTTGAGGAGGGATTTGGCAGGGCCTATGTGTATTTATCTGCATGGTCTGAAGACATTCAAATAAATCAATAATGAAAGAATACTATCAAACACTAAATACCTTCCACGGTTCGGCTTTTTCATTCTTACAAATGAGTTCTTCAAGCAATAAACAGTTCTCCTCATCTGTAGATTAATCTCTAACGCATGAATTCCGGCAAAAGGTAAATCACACGGGCTCTGACCTCTATTGACATCATCAATCCCAGGCACATATTCATTTTGTTCATCATAAATGTTACATCTAGGGATTCCCAAAATAATCCCCATGAGTTTTAGAAGATGGTTCGTCTTTGGTGAAGCGACATTCTCCAGGGAGGGCCTGACGATGGAGCAACTGTCTCCTTTTGGTGTGGAACGTGTCGTTCTCTCTCTCTTGTCACCCTCTCTCCCTCTCTCTCTCTCTCTCTCTCTCTCTCTGTCACTCTCGCTGTCTCTCTCTCTCCCTTTCTGTTTCTCTCTCTCCCACTCCCTCTCCCCCGCTCCCTCTCCCTCACTCTGTCTCTCTAACTCTGTCTCCCTGTCACTCTCTCTCCCCTCCTATATCTCTCTCTCCCCATCTCTCTCTCCCTCTCCCTCCCTCTCCCGCCTCCCTCTCTCTGTCAGAATCTCCCACTGTGCTCGTGTGTACCAGCTGAGAGACTCTGGAATGATTTAAGTGTTGCCGGTTGTTAAGTTATTCATGTTCCGTTGCTAGGTTAATGATCGGAGCGCTGGTGCGAAAAAAAAAATGAAAAAAGAGCGGAACGCAGAAGCTCAAGTTCAGCCCCGTCTTCAGGAAGCGGCCCCTTCACCGACGGTCCTCTAAAGCCTTTCAGGATGTAAATTCCCGCTGTTATGGCGCACTGTGATTCTCGGCCGGTGCTTTGATGGACTGCGTTTCATGCTACATTAGCGGGGAGAGGGAAAGAGGTGGGGTTGGTGGGGTTGGGGGTGTGTTTGGGGGGGGGGGGGGGGCGGGGGTAGAGATAGGGGGTACTGGCGTTTTGTAAACACTTTTTTTGTAAATCTGCATTTGGCTATCTCGTTCTTTCGTTGGGTTTTCTGTCTCCGGCTGCCGAGGTTTCTTTAAGAGGGAAAGGAAGATGTAGAGTGGGGTGGGGGGGTTAATAACTATTATTCATATCCACACATTAAACTGCAGTATAACTAGAGGGAAAACAGTGGGGCTATTTTAATATTGAGATTTTCATACATCAGTGCGAAATAAATACAAATATCTCAAAATGAGAACAGAATGATGAATTCCATCCGGCAATAATAATGGTTGCACTGTTGCCAATTGCCTTGTTCAGTGTGATTCCACCTGCAATGTTGTTTGTTCTTGAGCAGGGGCCTCCAATGGCCTTGCTTTTAGCGTGGCGACATGTCGAGCGTGGAACAGTGTTGGTACACAACAGATGACGCATGATGGACTTTTAAGTAGGTGAATTCAAACTTTCACTGTATTCCGAATCAACCGTTTACAATAGAGATTTTAGCGGATCACTTGAGAGGAGGATGCACTTCTGTACAAGGACGTGCACAGTTTCATTAATGTGTGCAATATGTCCCGGAGAACTTGGATAGGACAGCGTGGTCTAAGCTGACAGAGCCGTCATGGTGTCATTTGCCGTGCGACGCAGTGCAAAGGACACACCGGTCCTTCCGTGAATTCATAGAAAACTACAGCGAACAATACGAAATCCCGTGCAGGCATGTTGCATGTAAATGGTAAATTTACTTTCCGGTTAACAGCCAAATCGCTCTACCTCCTGAACCACATGCCACCCTACATGTGTGTGTGTGTGTGGGTTGAAACAGAGAAAATAATGCAAAGAACCTGACTTTAGAACCACGTTGTTTGTCGCCTGGGTGCGTCAAGGCTGGTGCTGGCACCGTTTGACTGCACTGCCTTAGTGATCCGATCACGACTCGTCTCATTATCTGTCTCAGATCACATCTGTGATCCGATTGGACATAGCACAACTGGACGATTGGCAAAGTGTAAATAGACCTCTGAAGAATAAGTCCCGCCTCCGAGGCTCCCGGTTCCGGTCAAATGTATATGACATGTTTTTTTTAAATATTAATATTCCCGAACGAATTTGATCCTTTCTTTCATTCATTTGCTCTGCGCCAGAACTGGTAATTGCATTACGTTGTGAGGTGCTGTGCTTTACAAGTTATCATTATATTGTGAGGCTTTAGTGCTTTAGTGCTTTACCTGTTTCTGAAAACCTCTTAGAATCAACAAGTTGCAGATATGTGTTAAATCAGTTCTAGTGATTGGTTCCTGCTTGTCTCTTGTTCGTGTGGGAATACACAAGCAACGTAACATTAAGTGACCTCAGAAATAAGAAGAGGGTCATCCCACCCTGACCCAACACCTCTTCATTCAACAGTTTTGTTTATACTCTCACACACACACGCACACACACACACATTGACACAAACGCACACAAACACAGACACATGGACAAAACCACACACACCACACACAAACTTACCAGACACACACTGACATAACCACACACTCTGACACACACACACACACATTGACACACACACGCACACACTGACACAACCACGCACAAACACAGACACACGCACGCACACACGGACACAGACACACGCACACACACTCCAATACTTGCCCTCTGGTACAAACCACTCAAGCCTACAAATGTTTGTTCTCGTGTTTCTCTATTTGAGGTCCCCTTATCGCCAATTCTGTATTCTTCAACTGACACTGGAGCTTTCAATGTCGGGGTCAATGGGCGAGTGACATTGCTTTTGTACAGCAATAAGATTACACAGCCCCTCTCTCCGTACCCACCGCCACCACAAACACTTCCCAGCCTTTATGCTCCTTGCATGTCTTCCCCCGCTCTCCCTCCCTCTCTCTCAGTCTCTTAACCTATTCCATGGCCCAGTTGTCAGTGAACTATGGACAGATGCTTCAGTGTGTCAACAGATTGGATCAATAGGGGATCAACTGGCCAACACAGAGTCTGTTGGGGCTTTCGGCACCTTTTAGACACTGATGGCAATGGGATTTTACACTATACCCATACACTTTAGTGGGACTGTATGTGTGGATGCGTGTGTGTGTGTGTGTGTGTGTGTGTGTGTGTGTGTGTGTGTGTGTGTGTGTGTGTGTGTGTGTGTGTGTGTGTGTGTGTGTGTGTGTGTGTGGCCGTGTGTGTGTGTGTGTGTGTGTGTGTGTGTGTGTGTGTGTGTGTGTGTGTGTGTGTGTGTGTGTGTGTGTGTGTGTGGCCGTGTGTGTGGCCGTGTGTGTGTGTGTGTGTGTGTGTGTGTGTGTGTGTGTGTGTGTGTGTGTGTGTGTGTGTGGCCGTGTGTGTGTGTGTGTGTGTGTGTGTGTGTGTGTGTGTGTGTGTGTGTGTGTGTGTGTGTGTGTGTGTGTGTGTGTGTGTGTGTGTGTGTGTGGCCGTGTGTGTGGCCGTGTGTGTGGCCGTGTGTGTGGCCGTGTCTTCAAGTCATGGCTAGTCCGTCTACAGTGGTTTATATGCATGATGGGCTACGGTAAAAGGTTAAAGGTCAAGCCTATTATTTTTAAAGTGCCAACTTTTATCAAATCATTTAGCGTAGCTCGCTATCGGGCATTGTTCCCCTATGAAGAATAGACCGTCTAGACGGGTACAAAATAAGCTCTCTTTGTAACGTCTTGGACATGTTGGATATTTTCCAGGACAGTTTGGTCAAATGTTGGTATATTTGTAAGTTATAAGTTGAATTATAAGTTATACGTTTATAAGTTGAATTGAAGTTTTTCAATGTAGCATAACTTAACCGATATTCAACGTCCCCAATTTAATTAAATTCATAACCACAATTTAAAAAAGGGGGTGGGGGCCTTTGATAACCACCAATCATCCCAAATTCAAAGGCAATTATATTTTTAAGGGTCAAAACGCGACCTCCATTCATTCCTGGCCTTGCTGTCTACGGCCTCGCATTCATACTAGAATATTGGGAACATTGAATGAATAATCGGGATCCAAGCCGCAAATCCAAATTCAGCATTGAGTCTGTGTGCGTTCCCCAACCGTAATACCTGAGTCTCTGTGTGGTCCAGCACTCAGAAACTGTGCTGACAACACCACAAGTTGATCTCCCCAGAACCACCATGAGAACCCATATAACGGGCTTTTACAATTAACAATCAGGTGAAAAACAACAATAACTACAGTGGGGCATCAACATGAAAACAGCATCTGTCTGCAACAACAACAAAAAAACGGTATACTTTCTTTGGCAAGTTAAAAAATGGAAAAGTGCTGAGTCAGACAACATCTGTTGGTCCAACACTCCGCTGCCATCGGCCACGCCATCCATAACCGTTCGTTCCGGAAACTTTGACAGCAAATCGAGGACCAAACTTGTGGGGATTATGAAGAAAGCCTTGCAAAATCACCGGCCGTGATCATCCTCTACATCAGCCCACTCCCTCCCCTGGTCTCTACAAGGGCAGCTGGGATAGTACATTGTGCTATCCCCTCCCGTCCAGTCTACCAACCCCCTTCTCCAGACCCTCCTAGAGGCTGCCGAGGCAACATGGCACCCCAAATGTCAACCGCTTCAATCCTAAAGGACTTGGACATGGAGACGTCAAATCAGAGTGACCACAACGATTTTGGGCACATAGGATCATTAGAATATTAGTTGCTATGTTTGCGTTTTTTGGTATTTTTACAGTAATGAATGGTTAAAGGTTGGGTATGGCATTCTCTTTTTTGGCCATTTTTGCATCATTACTTGAAATCCTTATCATAACCCACTTACAGCCACTGAGTTAGAAGTACTGACAAGACAATTAAACAAGTCAATAATCTGTGGAACGGGCAGGGCTCGAAAAACTCCAGCCAATGATTTCCAGAACCACCGAGTGGCGTTGGACAGTAGGTACGTCAATCAAACGGTCGTACTGCACTCCCCCTCCCCCTCCCCCGCTCCCCGCGCATGACCCAGAGCAAGCTTCTGTTTGTTGTTATCCTGCGGTAGCTACTGGAGCTAGCTAACTAGCTAATCCACATTTGGACCTAGCACTAGAAGAAAACCCTAAACTCCAAGCTAGCTAGCCTGGCTCGCTCTCGCGCATCTGTCAGGGGGTAGGACCATTTGAGTTGTGTATTTTCAAAATCTGCTGGCGTGTCGCAAATCCCATACCCAACCTTTAAATGTCACATTTGTGTCAAATTACAAAAATGTGTTTGTCATTAAAGGTTAGATTTAGGGTTTTACAAAAGGAATATTAAAACTCTATTGAGTCCCCTCAATATTTTATCGCCAGCAGAAAATCCCATGATGCATTATGATCTACAAGCCCTATTGTTTTGGGCTGGCTATCGTGTATGTCTTTAGGGTTTGTGTCTATGATATGTATCCTTTGGTTATTTTTTGGTAATCTGTTTATCTTTGGGAGTTTTTTTTTCCGGTGAGATTACAACATTAATACTGATTATGAGGCAATTAAAGTATTTAAAAAAAAAATGAAAACAATTAAAGCAGCATTCAAATGTGTTGCTTATCCAACACTTCCAGCTCTGAGAGCTAATATTGGTTATAATATATATAAGTATGCTCTGACTTGTGTATAGCAATGTCATATGGAGAAATTAAAGGTGTGGTATGAAGGAATTATTGCCATCTAGTGGGGAGGTTAAAGACTGCCACCAAGCGAATAGCATCAACCTTTCCTTTCCAATGACGTAGGAGAAGCTACGGTACACCATGGACAGCATTGGCCTATACATCACAGGACACCCATTTTCATCCTTATTTGCATCAAAGTTTACAGAACGAACGGTAATGGATAGCATGGCCATTTAACAGGGGAGTTTTTCCATTCTGGGCTACTGTAGAACATGGCGATGCAACATGATCTAAGAGGAAGAGGTGGAAGTGAACCCACTCTCTATTTAGATATTAAGGGCTCATTCTAAGGTAACAGACACTCAACAATTGCTACTTTCATGGGATTATATAGTAATAATACAAATGTTATAATAATACAGTTCTTCATAGTCTGTTCCACTAGATGCCATAAATTGTACGCACCACACTTTTATTGCGTTTTAAATTAACACCAGAGGATGCATGAACAGATTTCCTTTACAACTAAAATGATTTTTCAAATGAAGTGAGTCCTCTTTAGATAATAAATAAACATAGAAACAGATTAGATCATGCAAACATTGAACAGAGTTTATACGGCTGTGTGGATTGTATGAAGTGTAATTATGCCAGTTAGTTAATTGGAAGATGGAAAAGGTAATGGTTATGAGAAAAACCAGTAACCGACAATTATCTTTTAATTGAGTCAATATTATATACTGATTGCATTGTAAGCAATGAGCTGATATGTTCACAGGTTTTTTTATCACGATATATTCACCTCTTTTTCCACTCTTTAAAGTTGGCACATACATTAATATAAAAACGAGTGAAGCTCAGTTGAAATATGACATGTGCACTGCATAACTGATCCGTCAGCTCCGCAGTGCACCATCTGCCAGGCTGGATGTGTTTCGGGCTGACTTCATTAACGGTTTAACATTCTGGCAACTTTTCTTTTTAATCTAGGGCCATGGGTACTTGCCCTCCGACCTCTAATCTACCTACTATGCCCATTTAAATGCTATTCATTTATCTCCCATCTCCGAGCGTCCGTCCCCCGTCCCCTCCCCCCCGCCGCTATTTCAGCCTGACTAAACCCTCTGCTCTTTGGGCATCAATTTCTAATGCCCCCCCCCCCCACCAGCATCCCAGCTATAGGGTTAATGCATGGAAGACTTGCTAATAACATCACCTTCTCTGCCAGTTAGCGGCAGAATATTCCCACCCAGGACGGACTGGGAGATGGTGAAGCCATGGTAAGCTAATTGTAGCGCCCGGAGACAACCGATGTCAGCAACCACCCCGGCCGGCGATAAATCTAAGATGGCCACCTTTATTCAACACTCCCATCGCCCCTGGTTACCGTGGCTGACCTTCCAAGAGCGGTTACCTCCCGCTGCTGGGCGATGGCGTCGTTATTGCACCTCGGTGTACTTAATAATATATTGCTAATGAGAGGGTGGTACTCGGCACGATGAGTGAGGAAAAGACTAGTGAGATTAAACAACATCGCAGTTGGAATCGCATGAAACCAGAGGATTGACAACAATACAACAATTATTTCTGTTTTGAATATTTAGTAATATATGTATTATTATTTTGTTGCAATATATATTTTTATACATCTAATGGAAAAATATTCAAGTCAAGTTTGTTTGTATAGCACACTTCATATGGGATACACAGACCCAATGCGCTTGCATCTATTTAGGAATAAATAGATGCAAATATCAACATTAAAATAAGCCCAAAGCTTTCCTCAAGTAACCTCTACCCGTTGCTCATTTAAACATGATACAACTACTGCAGTTTAAAGTGAGGATATGAATAGTAAGTTCAACTCAATTCAAATTCTCTGTAACATATCCAAAACTGTTTGGCCACTGCTTTGCAGCATTACCAGTGAACAAAATCCTATTATATAATAGCACTCGTTATGTCTTTTAAGTAATGAATAACATGCCGTATATTGACAGTCAAATCCTGTGTTAGATTTGCAGCCAAGGAATAAATGCATCCAAGTGAGCATCTCATATGGTTAATGAAAGCCATAATTGGCCTTTATAATCACTAACGCACAGGCCGGCAGATATCAAGGCAAGTATATGTTCTCATTATTGAAGGAAGAACAACAAAGTAAAGAACTACAAAGAAACTTAAAGTAAAATATGATATAAGCAAGTAAACTTAGCTATATGTATAAGACAAAGGAGATTGACTTCAGAAAAATCATCTTTATTACTGGGATCCTCCTCATGCACCAGGCTGCGAACCCACAGATATTTAAGCTCAAAGCTCTTCCTGGTTTGGCACCGCAGTGACGGAACGAGCTCCAAGCCGGTGCCAGGACCGCAGAGTCGCTCAGCAGCCTCCACAAAAGACCCAAGACTCACCTGTTCCGAGTCCATCTAGACTCTGGATAGCCTCCGCACCCCTCCTAGTTACAGTATGTTGTGCGTCCTTAATGTACACACTTATTGTATGTCGTACTTAGTTTTAGCACTCATTCGTGACGCACCTTATCCTAGCTATCTGTGTTGCATACGAATGAACATCCTTACTGAACTGACAGCGATCTATTGTTTTACCTCCTTCGGACAGTTGCACTCATTGTAAGTTGCTTTGGATAAAAGTGTCTGCTAAATGTAAATGTAAATATACAGCATTATTTGTGATAGACCCCATACATGTAGTCAAATTAATTTTTCCCGGATAAATCACCATGACGCCCAAACCACATGCCTTTATCTTTGCCCTTGGTTCAAATGTAGGAACGGCCTCAGGATTGTTTAATGATTGTGGTTCTGGTCAGGATGAATTTTAGATTTCTGGATTAGCTTCGACGTTATGTGTGTGTAATACTTGGGATTAAGTTGGTTTCTCGTTCAGCGGATGATGATGATACATTATTGTAAATATGAAGCCCAGCCTCAAGAGAAATGGCATTAAAGGCTTAATAAATTTGTGCCGAAAAGGCTAAATTAAAGGCCATTAAACAGACGTGATCGCTCATTTACACTGCGTTAAAAAGATTTAGAGAAAAATAAGGGGCAATAATAAGGATAATAAACGTTATTTATATAGCGCTTTTAAAACGCATTTGCAAAGTGCATAGATAGACAGAATTAAACCGGAATAATCAGTAACATTACAGAAAGCAAATGGAACAGCGGGTACGTATTACAATGATATATGGGAAGATGCATTCCAGTCGGTGGAGAGTACACAAAAAGAAAAGGTGAACGTAAAACAGAAAGTGCATTAAAATACATGAAAATACATAACAAATAAAAACCAACATGGCGCACTAACTAAAATACAAACGGCGCGCTACAAACTATAAAGGAGAGTCAGAGAAACCGTAAAGCAAAGAGAGAGTGAGAAAACACATACTCAAACAAACGCCCGAAGCCAGCCAGCTCTCCTCAAAGACCCAGAGACTACAGGCAGTCCTTCAGCCGCTGAGCCCAGCCATCACTGCATCGATGACGGGCCCTCAAACAGGAGGCGACCTCCCCCCCACCACACACACCATCAGCCCAAGACCCAAACCATCAGAAAGCTCCCTAGTGGCAACCCAAGGCAAGAAGAATAATGTGCGGGGTCGCCCCAGACATCTATATTCAGCGCGCTCTGCACAAGCCTCCACACCAGCGATGCAGGCCAACCCCCCAGCTGAGCTGTTACCACAACGTCACGACTGTTTCCTACTCACGGGCTGCAAGGAGACAAGCAGGAACCCAAAAACCCGTCCCAGAGGGCGCCAGAGAAGGGTAAAACACCAGCCCTCCACACCCATCAGAAGTCCTGCTCTGAACAGATGGAGGGGGAGACACCCCAGGCGACATCCACCAAAAGACAGGCCGCGACCGAGAATCCCTTCGCCCAGCTTCACAGTACAACAGAAAGAACAACAAAATGGACAAATAGTCAAAGTAAAGTAAATAAGCCAATAAAAAGTGTGTGATGGATGCTTTTTTGATTTTAACAACCGATTGTCGACGTATCCAAACATCGACGTAAACCGCTGCGCATCGGAATTTCTGAGGTAACGTTAGCGTGTTAGCGTGGTTGACCCACGACTCTGTTGCTTCGGTTGGTGGCTGTTATGTGAACAATGGGGCAGATTTAAGCTCTGAGCAAAAACGTTACAACTGAGCATTAAGACCTGTACTTTGTCTGAGAATGTGTTCTTAATGAGACGGATTCAGTGATTTTTACAGATGTAGACCAAATAAGGATGATGGATGGGTAAGATGGAAAAGTTACAAAGACACTATTCATAGTATACCATCAGAGCTTACCTCAAGTCCTTTCAATTTCAATAGCTCAAACATAATACCACCAATACCATCTTATTCATTTAAGTGTCTATTGTATGTGGTTAATTGTTTGTTTTTTCCGCCTTGAGCATGTAAAATAATGCATCAATAGGACATTACTCTCACTATAAACGACAAATCTGACCTTTCAGTCAGACGTTTCAGTTGTTCTATGATGTTGAAACCAGGAGTGCACATTTGGTAAGAAACACTTTTTGGCTAATAAAAAGTGTAAGATGATGCTAACCCAATAAGACCTTTCAAAGGACCTGCAGACAATGTCTTTCCTGTAGTGTCTTCGTCTCTGTCCATCCCCTGGTGAATCCCTCTGTCTTTCTCAACTGATTAGACTGATGTCAACCTGTTGTCAACCCTTGACCTGAAATAATTCCATCTATTATGGTCACCAGACTCAGTTGTATTTTAAGAAAATGCCCAATCAAATTTTCGCTTCCATTCCTTTACTTATTATTAAAAAAAAAAATCATTATCATTCTGATTAATTATAATTTAAAACATTTTAAAATAGGTTTAAATCACATGTTTGATGAAATAAGAGCAATTGTATTGTAATGTATCTCTTCTCAAATATATATTAACTTGTGCCAATGGTCGAACCAATTAATATGTGTTGATGTGTGGGTGTTTTGTATGCCATAGCCATTTTCTAGAAAATGCTAATCTAATGCCATAAAATACATCTATTTAATTAAAGAATCTGCAGACATTTATTTGTGACCCATCACATTTCCTTCCCATTGTCAAAACAGAGTGACTGCGCACGCCTCTTACAAAGCACAAAAGACACCATGCATCATAAGGAGCAGAATTCTCCATCGCATTTCAGCAGACTAGTGTTAGTTAAACAGATGACAACCCATTTCATATTTGTTGTTGTCATGGTGATGCCCCTAAAACAGTGATGAATGCTCTGCTTAATTCCAAGCGCTGCACATGTGGTGTGAGTGTGTGTCTGTGTGTGTGTGGGGGTCTGTATATGTGTGTGTGTGTGTGTGTGTGTGTGTGTGTGTGTGTGTGTGTGTGTGTGTGTGTGTGTGTGTGTGTGTGTGTGTGTGTGTGTGTGTGCCTGTGTGCATGAAGAAGTGCATGCATTGTTGTTAACAATTAACTAAGCCCCAGAGAGTGTTTTATTCAACATAAAAAGATCACTGTTGCATATTCAGATGATCTGTCCCATGGGGGTCATTAAAAAGCATGTTTAGAGGGAGCCAGCAATTTCACATTGCCGTTAATGAGCTATGGTTATGACTATATTAAAACTCCCTTCTCATAATACCATCTTTATGCAGACGTCCTCATAGCATGTGTGTGTCTGTTGAATTGTGTGAAACAAATGTCAAACTCGGATGAAATTCCACGAGGTGAGAGCACGACTCGCACTTACCGCTAAGTGAACCGGACGAATATGGATATGCTCCACTCGTGACATATTGTTTGGTTTTTAAAGGGTTTAACCTGGTATTTTTGGTGTGGGCTGTCAAAAAAAACATAAATCATATGGAACAGTTGGCAGCGTGGTTATTCAGCACAACGACACCGGGAGTGCCATTGTCTATTGACAGACCTCTGATTGTGGCAAGCCGGCTGAAAGCTTTTGGACAGCAATTCTGATGCATTAGCCAGAACCACTGTACTTCAGTGTCATTAAATCTGTTTTACTTACTCCACTCCTGAGAGGGTGAACAGACTAACAAATCGTTGGATTTTTTTCACCCCCGAATAAAGAAAGTCCACGATTAAACGGTCCTTCATGATGCAGTGTAATGGTGAAAACATTGCACTCACATTCGTCCCGAAAGCCTGTGCTCTTGAATGTTTTAATGTTTCTTTTTTTAGAAAATGGAGTCATATCAAATGGAATAATAAGTTATTTTCTTTTTTTACATTTAACATCAAACACATTTTCAAACATGACGCAAAAAAGTTATCGTATGTGTTCCGGGTAGCGATAACTGCTCAAGTAACGCCCCGTGCCCACTACCTCCGTCAGTTGACCGTTGCCCATTGACTTTGAATGGGGACGGACGTGCAATGCATTGTGGATCCGTCCGTTCAGTTGGAGCGTTCGCCACCGTCAGAAAGTTGAAAAATGTTCAACTTTTTCGGCAGCGACGGTTCCGTCATCCAATCAGATCGCGTATGCAAATGTAGGCACTGTGACGCGACTCGGGCTCTGACGATACAGGAAAGCGGGAAAGCGGGTCATCTTGCCTCGCAACAAGCAGGAAGAAGCGGGAAGAACCATGCGAAGCGATTTGATTGGCTGACGGATGCCTCTGCAAAGACTACTCCCCCATCCGTCAGCCACGCCTTCCCACGTCCGTTGACTGACGGTGCAGTGGGCACGAGGCGTAAGGAGAAGGCTCATGGCTGCCAAACAGATAATGGTAGATTAATCATGGTTTCAAGGTGTTTCCCAGGTGGGATTTGCAAAGGAGTCTGTTTTTGCCTTCCAGTATTCATTAGATTCTTTCAAACTTTCAAACAAGCACTTTTGGTAATGTGCTTTGCGTTTAATTGCAAATAGATTTAATCTACGGCCTGTCCTCTGATTTTCTTGACAGAATCATACTTTTTTGGATTTGTTTAATTTTTTCATGCCCATCTGAAATCTTTCACAGAGCTACATAACACTAAATATTAGTGTTATGTATCTTCTGATTATTAAATGTTACTAAATATTGCTGGCTCTAACGAGATTGATCTGAAACGTGTTTGTTCTTCACAGAGTGAATTAAATTCTTAAAAGTCGGTGGGATATTTTAAGAAATCTTCAGGAAAATTCAAATCCACTTTTAAGGATAAAATATACTGTTACCATGCCAACAGCCCTCCTAGCATGGGTGATAACACTAAATCCCTGCTAAATGCTTTCTTTGCAGTTTTAAGGAAGAAAAAGGAGCAAATTTATTCTGCAACTATTTGATAACCCTTCTGTACTCAAGGTATCAGATATCTAATTTGAAACGTACCAAGTTTCAATCGCTCGTGTTCTAAAATACCGTCGCCTGTGTTTTCACACTATACTCCAGCTCACTGAAACGTCCTGTTTGAAAGTGAAATTGAATCAGCGCGTCCCTCTTTACCGACGCTCATCCGTCTACCATGCGTAAAATGAGTGGCGAGGACTCGAGTGTCAATCACACGGGCGAGACTGACTGCTGCGTGTGATACTTATCAATAATAAAACAGGCAATTTAACAGCTTCTAGCTCCGACACGTGCGCCCAAACCCCTAGCCTCTTCCTCACAGGCACACCTTCCCCTATTAATATACGATCAGTTAGAACCGGCAATTATTTAAATAATGGATAGATGTTTATACATTTAAATTTGGTTTGTATTCAAAATGCCGTACGTTAAGGACAAGGCCGGCGAAAAAAAAAAAAGTTTTCTTCCCTTTTTCAACTAAACGTTACTCCAGTCACAGGTCAAAGATATTTTGACCTGGCATGGCGCTAGTCTCTTATTACCACAAGCAGAAAATCAAATGTGCATATCCAACGCTCATCTCGAGGCCTGCCCAAAAAAAACTTCAACTCTTAGATGAAGACATGTATGTGTTTTTTAGCCTTCTACTAAATCTTCAATTCATTGCACATTCTACAATTTCTTAACTTTTCTATTTTATTACTCATTTTATTGTATATGAAGCACTTTGAGTCTGCCACGTGTATGAAATTTGCTAGATAGATAAAGTTGCCTTGCCTTGCCTTGCCTATGTTTTTTGTTGTTGGCCTTCAACAACATACCTTTGCTGGTTAACTCAATGCTCTCTTCTACCTGGCTGGGAGTATTCTTTCAGGTGTGTAAGAACAAAAGGGGTAGACATCCCATTGGGCTGTCTGCCCTCTGTCTCGGTGTAAACATCCAGGTATGCACGCGTGGAATAAATTATCAATGTATCCTTGAGGACATGCAGGTGGCTGGAGAGATGAGAGACATCACTCGATATGGAGAGAGAGAGAGAGAGAGAGAGAGAGAGAGAGAGAGAGAGAGAGAGAGAGAGAGAGAGAGAGAGAGAGAGGGATAGAGAGAGACAGAGAGAGAGAGACAGAATGTTAGAGAGATGGGAAAGTGTGAATTGGGTAACATGTGAATTAGCATGTTGACAGGAATTAGCATGAGCACAAGAGATAATGTTCGCTAGAAATTCGAAACAGAACGACGGAAACTCAAAGAGCAGACAGAAGAGAGTCAAATGTGAAACGACTTGATTAATGGACGAGCACTCAATCTGAAAAAAACATTAGGGAAAGCTAACATTTTCACACAGAGCAAGAGGACGAGACAGTGGCAATGTGTTGGCTCCAAAGTGGGTGTCCCATGGATCGCGCTGGTTTAGAATGTAGATAATAATTAACAGAGGCCAGACAGAAGGAAAAACCGGCACTCAGATCTGAGGCCAGTTCTGAAAGCCTTTCAGCAGACATCTCTGAGCCAAATCTGCTAAAGCCCGTCATAAAAGGAAAAACAAAGCGGTCACAAACAAGCCTTTGATAGATTATAGACTCATGTGACGCGCGGTTTGGCCGGATCCGATATGATCACAAAAGGCGTCAATCGCATTGATTTTGGCCGGAATGGCGGGTTCATAAGAAGCAATCATTTCACTCCTTTTTTCTGGTCCGCGAAGTGAAAGTTAGGAGTCATTGAGGGGGTAGAAAGTGCCATTGGAACTTCAAACGGAGAAGTGCAGCCCCTGAACATGATGCAATTGGTTGCAATGGAACGCCAACTAACAGCAACCCGGGCTTAAAGTAGCAGGTGGATTAACGCAAATAGAAGGACTGCCTTACAATGTTAGGCTGCTCGCCCTCTCCCCTCATCCCTGGGGTCGAAGCTGCCACGCTGGACTAGGATGAAATGTCGGTCATTTTGTTTTGAAATGCCTGTTTTTTCAGGGTTCTTTTCAACCGAGTGAGTCTAGCAAGGAGAGCACTCGATACAGGGGAGTGTGTGTGCGTGTGTGTGTGCGTGTGTGTGTGTGTGTGTGTGTGTGTGTGTGTGTGTGTGTGTGTGTGTGTGTGTGTGTGTGTGTGTGTGTGTGTGTGTGTGTGTGTGTGTGTGTGTGTGTGTGTGTGTGTGTGTGTGCGTGAGTGTGTGTTGTCCAATACTGTGAGCCTGTGCTCGTGGCTCTGTAGTTTATCATTGAAGTGTACCATGTCCCTTTGCCAAGAAAACCTGAAAGATCATTCTTTCAGTACAATCAGAGAAATGAATAAATGGAAAATATTTTTTATAATCTTCGTTACCCTTGTTCATAGCCAACAATGTTAACATCAAAAGAGAAAAATCCCTCAATCCAATAAAGAATCATTTGAAAAACTGTTGTTTAATTATAGACGCGTCCAGGCTGCCTGTAGTTATTTCATTTTTGAATTAATTCAGTACATGAAAAGCTGGTAGCAATGCCATTTTCTAAAAGAGTCCATTCCTTTGTGATTAGCCATCTCTCAGCACCAGGCAAACACTTTTTTTCGCCATTTTT
>NC_082384.1:24646740-24659678 GCF_031168955.1 Gadus macrocephalus | reverse complement strand
CAATGGGCCTTAGATAAATATTTATTTTGGAGAGAGAAAAATTTTTATCAAGCCGTGGTGGAGAAGGAAGAGAGACACAGGGAGGGAGGAAGGGAGGACAAAGCAGGGAGAGGGGGAGGCGAGAGGAGGGAGGGAGGGAGGGTGAAGGAGAGGAGGGAGGGAGGGAGGGAGGGAGGGAGTAAAGGGCGATGACCTGGCGGTGGATGAAGTGGCTGAGGGCACCCATCCACTTTAACTAAAGACATCAATTATTTATTTTAAAGACTGATGGGTCTCTGCGTCTGGCTCAGTGCGTGTAAAGGTGTGTGAGTGTGTGCCAGCATTAAATGTGTGTGTGTTTGGGTGTCTGCATTGCATTGATTGTGTTGTGGTGTCTGTCTGTGTGTGTTTTTATGTGTGGATCGGTTTGGATGAGTGTGTTTGTGTGTGTGTGTGTGTGTGTGTGTGTGTGTGTGTGTGTGTGTGTGTGTGTGTGTGTGTGTGTGTGTGTGTGTGTGTGTGTGTGAGAGAGAGTTTGTGTGCGTGAGTGTGTGTGCATTGTATTGATGTGTGTGTGTCTTTGTGTTTCGGTGTGTGGATGTGTTTGGATCCGTATGTGTCACAAATATATCTATGTGCGTCCTTGTCAGTCTGTCTGTCTGTGTGTCTTTATGTTTGTGTTTGTGTGTGTATCTGTGTGTGTCTGGTTCTATGTGTGTACTGTACGTCTATGTATATCTATGTATGTGTGTGTGTGTCTCTGTATTTCTCTGTTTGTGTATATGTGTGTGTGTGTGTGTGTGGTGTGTGTGTGTGTTTGTGGGGGTGTATGTCTATGTGTGTGTGTGTGTGTGTGTGTGTGTGTGTGTGTTTTTGTGTCTATGTATCTCTATGTCTGTGTGTGTCTACGTGTGTGTGTGTATATCTATGTGTGTGTGTGTGTGTGTATGTGTGTGTGTCGATGTGGGTGTGTGTGTCTGTGTATGTGTGTGTGTGTGTGCGCAAGTGTGTGTGTGTGTGTGTGTGTGTGTGTGTGTGTGCGTCAGTCACTGAGTGTCTATGGCTGTGGGACCGCTGCCGCCGCCGCCGCCGCCGCGGCCCCAGAGCGTCGCCGCGCCGCCGAGCCATCCCTCATTCCGACGGCCATTAGAAATTCACAAAGTTCTTCCGCGTTCTCCTCACTCAACTCCGCTCTCCTTCTCCGGCAGGGCTCTCTGCCTCCCCGCCGCCGCGGAACAAATGATAATCTTTTAATGTAAAGGGAAATGAAAATGTGCTCTGACTCCTTAAGATAAGGCTGCTAATTTGCTACTGTAAATTGAAGCTATTTGTCTTCAAACCCCTGTGTCTGTTTAAAGCCGTCAGCGTCGCGTCCAGATGTTAGGGAGAGCCGCGTGCAGAAAGTGCTGAACGACAAATGCCTTTCAACCGTGCTCCAAACGATCTGCACGACTCATTTGTCCCATGCAGGCCGCGGCAAGGAAAACAAAGCAGGGTCCGGGTCACTCATGGAGATGGTTTGTTTGCCTCCTATTTCCAAATGAAGACATTTGCACATGTTTTATTTGTTGTATGGAATAGAGCACTTAATGAGTGTTTATCATTCTTTTGTGGACGTTGTTTTTTCATTCCCCCTTACTTGAAAGGGTGCATTGCACTCTTCTCTCTCCCTCTCTCGCTCTCTCGCTCTCGCTCTCCCTCTCTCTCGCTCTCTCTCTCTCTCTCTCTCTCTCCACCTCTCTCTCTCTCTCTCTCTCTTCTCATCTCTCTCTCTCTCTCTCCTCTCTCTCTCTCCTCTCTCTCTCTCTCTCTCTCTCTCTCTCCACCTCTCTCTCTCTCTCTCTCTCTCTCCACCTCTCTCTCTCTCTCTCTCTCTCTCTCTCCTCTCTCTCTCTCTCTCTCTCTCCCCCTCTCTCTCTCTCTCTCTCTCTCTCTCTCTCTCCACCTCTCTCTCTCTCTCTCTCTCTCTCCACCTCTCTCTCTCTCTCTCTCTCTCTCTCTCTCTCTCTCTCTCTCTCTCTCTCTCTCTCTCTCTCTCTCCACCCTCTCTCTCTCTCTCTCTCTCTCTCTCTCTCTCTCTCTCTCTCTCTCTCTCTCTCTCTCCCCCTCTCTCTCTCTCTTTCTCTCTCCTCTCTCTCTCTCTCGCTCTCTCTCTCTCTCTCTCTCTCTCTCTCTCTCTCTCCACCTCTCTCTCTCTCCACTCTCTCTCTCTCCACCTCTCTCTCTCTCTCTCTCTCTCTCTCTCTCTCTCTCTCTCTCTCTCTCTCTCTCTCTCTCTCTCCCGTGACATTAGCTCTCCCTTTAATCGCACTAATCTGATCCCATTACATTTCTCTCTTCCGGTCCCGCGGTTTCCTATTCCCTCCGTTCCACTCCAGCACACATTCCCACCACTGTTCCCCAAAATTAACTTAAAGTTAAAAACGCACAGACAAGCAATCCCTGCAACCCCCCCACCATCCCAAAACAAAACCCACAATGTCTTCCTGCCTTCCCAAAACATGTCGTGCTCTCAGGCTACATAATGCACATTTATCTTCTTCCCTTTCTCAGGACCCCTCAGTCTCACTGTGTAATTGACCCCTGAGGAACGTCACATGGGCAGAAGGGGACGGCGATGTTATCACAGGGCACCGCACAAAGGCCACCCCTGTTCTGCCTTCACGCAGACCCCCCCCCCCCCCCCCCCTACCCATGGGCAGTCGTTGGAGATCCGGGCATCCTAATTGCTTTCATATGTGACCTGGCTATGACACACACACACACACTTAACAAACACACTTAACACACACACACACACACGCACACACACACACAGGCATTTAGTCCACACACACACACACACACACACACACACACACACACACACACGAAAGACACACACACGCACGCACACACACACACACACACGCACACACACGTTTCCCCCCCCCCCGCCTACACACACACACATACACAGAAGCAGACCTCCAAAAACCTGCTCCGGCGGGGATTGAACACACACAAACGTAAATGGTCGTCCTTACATCCCCTTCTCCATATGTATTTATCTTCCCCCCCCCCCCCCCCCACCACTCCTCACTCACATCCGCTCCATTAAACGAAGAACAAGCAGACATTCTCTGCAAAGACTTAGCCAAATGTTTAAACAAGGCTGGCTTATGGTGCCACTCAGTTCAGCGGTTCACTGTTTCTGCGATTGTGATTGCCCCCCATCCATCACCGATCGCTTGGTTTAATCGCTTCCACCAGCATAGTAGAAAAACAAACTTGTGTGAATGAAAAGCGGCCAAATGTGTGCCAGCCACTGACTAATCACATCACTCATCTGTGTCGCAGGAGAAGTGGCAGATGTATGTATTGTACTGTGTGCGGGTGTGTGGTGGCTTGTGGTTGTGTGAGCGTGTGTTTGTGATGATGTGTGTGACTCTGTGTGTGGTTGTGTGAGCGTGTGTTTGTGATGATGTGTGTGACTCTGTGTGTGGTTGTGTGTGGATGTGTTTATTTGCGTGCATGCGTGTGGTGTGGGTTTTGTGTGTGTGTGTGTGTGTGTGCACTTGCATGCGTATGTCTGTGTGTGTGTATGAGTGTGTGTGTGTGTGTGTGTGTGTGTGTGTGTGTGTGTGTGTGTGTGTGTGGTGTGTGTGTTTGAGCTCTGAAATACAAAACACGAGTGGTGGTTATGTATAAAGACGGCTTTTAATCCACTGTGAATGGAAAAGAACATTAAGTCAGAATGTGAGTGCACGGCATACTTTCTCAGACAGTTAAGAGGTCACTGGAGAGACAATTGGCGGGGCTGAGTTTCTTCAAACAATGGCGCGATTGCAGCTTTCATCAAAATGATTCCAGGGCGAAACCGAGGCAAAAGAATAGCAGGTTTGTAATGAGCGGCTCAAAAAGAGAAAGACTCAAGCACACTCAACAAGGTTCAAATCTCTGCTGAACACTGGCTCAATAGAGTGGGAGGGTGCGTGTGTGTGTGTATGTGTGCGCGCACATGTGTGGTGCGCATGTGTGCCTTTGTACGTGTGCACGTGTGTGTGTACACGTGCAGAAAGAGAACGGGGGAGGTTCGGGAATCGTGGTACTTGGGGGGGGGGGGGAAATGACACAAGATAAAAAGAGAAGCAGTACTTAAATATTCCCTCTCGTTCTTTCCTGAAGGCTTTTTTGTGCGTGACGCAGGATGGCCCCTACGTGCGCGCTCCTACGCTGCCCGGGCCTGCGCTGGGGGAACGCCAGCCTTGAGTCGACACCGCTCATTCATAACCGCCAGGCAGAACCCAATCGAGCGCTGGCTCCGCCGATCAGAGCGCTGCAGAGAGGCTTGCTGCTGCTGCTGCTGCTGCCGCCGCGTGGACCACGAGGAGTGGTTTTGCCGCCTGTACGTTTCTTCAATGGCACGTCTTCCAGCCGCCAGACTTTGTAATGGAAATCGGTGGCGGGGCGAAGCAGAGCTGTAATAACCCAGCGCTTTGTGTGTGTGTGTGTGTGTGTGTGTGTGTGTGTGTGTGTGTGTGTGTGTGTGTGTGTGTGTGTGTGTGTGTGTGTGTGTGTGTGTGTGTGTGCGTATCTGTCTCGTCTGTCTTTCGGTGTATGTGTGTGCCTCTCTGCTGGCAGTCTGTCTGTCTGTCTGTCTGTCTGTCTATCTGCATACTTTTGTGTGAGTGTGTGCGTGTGTGTGTCGTGTGGGTCTGTGTGAGTGTGTGTTTGTGCATTTCTGTCTCAGTGTCTGTGTAAGTGTGTGTCTCTTTGTCGGCCTGTCTGTATGTACATCTGTCTGCATGCTTGTGTGTGTGTGCGTGTGTGTATGCGTGTGCATGTGTATGCACTTTTTGTACGCTTCTATGTGTCTGTAGGTGTGTGTGTATGTGGGGGGGGGTTGGTCTGAGACGTGATAAAAGAAAAGCAGTCCAACATCTTTTTCCCTGTTCTTCTCTCCCAAAGCCTTGCGTGCGTGACTGAGGATGACCCCGGCCTGCCGCCCGGGCCCTCGCTGGGAGGACCTCAGCCTGGTGGCCCTCGACAGCATCAACACCGCTCGCTCAACCCCAGTGCAGAACCCCATTGACGGCCAGAGAGAGAGAGAAGAGAGAGAGAGAGAGAGAGAGAGAGAGAGAGAGAGAGAGAGAGAGAGAGAGAGAGAGAGAGAGAGAGAGAGAGAGAGAGAGAGGAAGAGAGGAAGAGAGGAAGAGAGAGAGAGAGAGAGAGAGAGAGAGAGAGAGAGAGAGAGAGAGAGAGAGAGAGAGGAAGAGAGAGAGGAAGAGAGAGAGAGAGAGAGAGAGAGAGAGGGGCTGCTGTTCTGCGAGCTCGTTGTCAGACGGGGAGTATTTTGCCGCCTGTACATTTCTTCAATGGCAGATCTTCCAGACTTTGTAATGGAAATCTGTGGCAGGGCGAAACAGAGATTCAATAACCTACTCCCTTCCCCTGCCTCTCCTCCTTTATCCTTCCCGAGGATGGTATCGCCGGGGAGGAGAGTTTGAGACGGTGTGTACGAGTGTGTGTATGTTTGTGGGAATTTGTGTCCCTCTGTCTGTCTGTCCATATGCCTGTCTATCCATCTGTCTGCGTGAGTGCGTGCGTGCGTGCTTGTGGGGATTTTTAGTCCGTCTGTCTCTCTGTCTGTCTGTATGTTGGTCTGTGCCAGTGTGTGTGTGTGTGTGTGTGTGTGTGTGTGTGTGTGTGTGTGTGTGTGTGTGTGTGTGTGTGTGTGTGTGTGTGTGTGTGTGTGTGTGTGTGTGTGTGTGTGTGTGTGCGTGCGGTTAAATGTGTGCGCAAATGCATGCGTGTATGTGTGGGACATACTAGCCAAGCAAAATCCCATATGTCAACCTATATGAGGTAAATATGAAGTTCCACGTCCCTGAGCAGTCTGCATATCTTCTCTGCAGCCTGCTGTGTGACTACACCATAAAGGCGCTAAATGGATTCCTGTGGCTGTGCAATCATGACTGTGTGTGAATGTGTGCGTTTGTGTGTTTGTGTGTGTGTGTTTGTGTGCTTGCCTGCATACCGTGTCCGTAAGTGTTTGTATCTGTGTGTCTGTTTTCGTCTGTTTCAAGGTGCATGAATGTCAGAGATGTTTAAGATGACTTAGATTAAGCAGCACATCAGTGTGCGAATGGACGTGAATAGAAATGCCCAACACACATGGAGCTGTATGTTCCACACAGATGGAACAGGGTGGTTGGGAGAGTGGAGATAAACACTGTATTGTTAGAATGCATTGGGCTACAGCATCAGGAAATGACCAAATATGATTTTTTTAACAATGCACCATAATGCACAATATGATGCACATAAAACTGATATATATGTAATATGAAGATGTTGGGATTATATACAGAAATAAGAATGTCAGATAGAGGGAGACTAAAAATGGCCCAGAAAAACCGAAAGGTTAGTGTTGAGAAATGATCTGAAACATGTTGATCTTTGATTCATGGGATTCATTCACAAACGCAACAAGTCCTGAGCCATTTGCTTCCTATAGCACAGGAGGGTGTGATTTACTGCTGCCAGGTAGTTCTCTTATAGACACAGTATATATTAGACGGTATAAGCTCTGACCTTATGAGCAATGCGGGCAACCTTAAAATGTCACCATCTCACCGACTCAGAAGTGAAATGGGTATAAGTTCCCGGCTCCCCGCATAGATTCCATCTCTGAATGGCATTTCACATCGCCAGAGCAACACAAAGGAAATATAAATATTGGGGAACTAATGTCACACCAGAGCTATTGCTTTGAAATATAAATATGTATAAATACATATAAGGATAATAATCAAGCATGGCGAGGAAGTTCAGAGGAAATGAAGAAAGCCGAAGCAGAACAGAGCGAGGGAGATGGAGCAGGAGAGAGAGAGAGAGAGAGAGAGAGAGAGAGAGAGAGAGAGAGAGAGAGAGAGAGAGAGAGAGAGAGGGAGAGGGATAAAGGAAGAGAGGAGTGATGGAGAGAGGGAGAGAGGGGATAGAGGGAGAGAGAGAGGGAGTGTGAGGGAGGCAGGGGGTGAGAGACAGAGGAAGGGGGAGGAAGACAGAGGAAGGAGGGGGAGTGAGAGGAAAGAGAGAGGGGGAGAGAGAGCTGGAAAAAATGGAGACAGAGTGAGTGAGTGGGAGGGTGGGAGGGATTGACAGAGAGAGTGAGTGAGAGGGAGGGAGACAGAGACGGAGAGCGTGAGTGAGAGGGAGAGAGGCAGAGAGGGAGAGAGCCTGCGAGACACAGAGCCAGAATATCACCGTGCTTGGGAGAGTGTGGTACTTCAACACTGAGCCCTATGAAAGAAAATGCATACGGCATCACTCTCGGTATGGTTTGGGGGGGAGGGGGGGGGGGGGGAGCAGCACAAAATGAAATGGGCAAATCTGAGTTCATGCACCTTGGGTGAGGCTTGCCACCGGCGACAGACTAGCTCCAAAACTCTGCTCGCTGGAAAAGGGCAGGTGGGGGAAAATACCCTGGTGCTCAGCATAAATAAAGCGGATACACATTTCCTGTTCGTCCGTCGGAGTCAGCAGCCGACTTTCTTTTTTTAAATTGAAAAACCTGCCTGTTTAAAATAGAGGTGTTTTCTGAGATAATTCCATGCTCACCTAGGGGATATATATATATATATATTTATTTTATTTTTTTCCTTATACAGGAAGTAAGCCAATTACACCGAATAATTCCCAGGAACACCGGTATCCACCGGGCACCAGGTCGGGGCGTTCAGGGGTGGGGGAAGAGAATGCTGATAAAAGCATTGAAAGCTGCCAGCATGCCATCATAACGCAGTATAAACATCATCATTACCAGCCCCATGTACTTCTGCCTCACAACCACCCACCGAAAACAAAACACACAGCGCACACACCGAGGCGCGCATTGTGTCCCACAGCGGAGGCATTTCATTTAGAGGCACATTGCTGCGCCGCCGCTGAACCAATAAGCTTGTGAAAATACATAATGTTTTGGATGAATGGCCTGATGAAATATTGATGGCTTGCTGATGTGCTGGGATCCATGTGACAGTCCTCCGAGGCTCGGGGTGTAGCGCCGTGGATACTAAAGCACTTCAAACAGACACCAGCGACGCGCTTTTCACCCCCCCCCCCCCCCCGCGCGCGCGCGGCTTCACAAACGGCTTCATTTTAGACGACACACACACAAACACACGGACTCACAAAGACGCACACACACGCACATGCACGCATATAGGCACATTCACACTCTTGAAGATACAGGCTGAGATGCAGAACGATACACACTTAAACACAGAGACACACACACAAACACACACACACACAAAGACACACAAAGGCACACACACAAAAACACACACACACATGCACTGCCACACTCTTAAAGATACAGGCTGAGATACAGAAACAAACACATTTAAACACACAGATAAATACACACAGATTCACAAAGACACATACACAAAGACGCACGCACACATACAGGCACAAGCACATTCATACTCTTAAAGATACAGGCTGAGATACAGAAACACACACACTTAAACACACAGACACACACACAAACAGAATCACGCAGACGCACAGAAGCAGAAAGACAAACACAAAAACACACACACACACACACAATCACACAGACGCAGAAAGACAAACACACAAAGACACACAAACACACGCACAAATTCACACCCACACACATGCACACACACACACACACACACACACACACCCACACACCAGCGCTCTTGAAGATACATGCTAAGATACACAGACTCTGATAGACCCAAACGCACACACATGCAGACCCCATGAGAAGCTCTTGCAGGGGAAACCAGAGTGTTGCATTAAGAGGAAGGTGTCACACTGGCTTTATTCATGCTCTGCTCCCACAGGCACATCAGCTCTGTCACTGAGGTTCATTGGATAATGTGGTTAATCACACATACACAGGCACACCTCCTCCTGTCCCTTAAAGTGGTAGAAACACAGCCCCCGACACAATCTTGATCCACACAAAGACAGAACCCCTTGTTAAATACAAACCCCTTTTTTAAATAGCGACCCACTGAACTACTCACTACTTCTGCAGCAGCGACAGCGATATTGAACCGCAAACAAGAGGCACGTAGAAATCCGTAGAAGCCGTAGCAACCCAATCACACCATCAAGATGTGTTTGTGTGTGTGTGTGTGTGTGTGTGTGTATGTGTTGGTGTGTGTCAGTGTGTGTGTGTGTGTCTCTGTGTGTGTGTGTGTGTGTGTGTGTGTGTGTGTGTGTGTGTGTGTTTGATTGTGTCTTACCCCCTATAAGCCAATTTGCAGCACAGTGCAGAAGAGAGCCAGAGGAGTGCAGCACATGTTGTACGCGGCCACTTTGGCCAATCAGCAGGCCTATTAATCTCTGTCTAATTCAACCTCTCCTGTTTCAACAGTGGAGATTATGCCCATCGATCACAGGGAACACACACAGACACGCAATGGCACACGCACACGCTCACAAAATCACACACACACACACACACACACATACACACACACAGGTGTGCATGGATAAGGACACATCAACTTTTCCCCCTTCAAAAGATGCCTCCGGAAAAGTATGACCAGAAAAGCAAACAAAAATCATTTAATGACCATGATTTATGTTGTTGTATCGCTGCATCTATCAGGGTGTCTTTGATACGCATATCCTGTCCTGATTGTGTTTTGTGTCATGCTAGCGCTTCGGCTAATCAGCTGACAAACATGGATTCATACATGGCCCGGTATGCATTTAAAGTGGTTCATGAATACCTAGTAATAGCACTGTTAATGGGCTTGGACTATTGACAAAGTCAGACTTAATGAGGGAAAGAGGGTGAGTAGAAGGACGAGGGAGATAATTAACTCGGCGATAATAGATAATATCTCACAATGGCGTGCAATTATCATGTGCCAGAGGTCAGATCTTTTCATTGTAAGGCAAGTTCAACTTCCTAAAATAGTTTATTTTGCTTTTGTGCGATTTTGTAAATGACCTTTTTAAATGTGACTTAGTTTGGGGCAGAGAAATGAGGATTTCTCGTAATTAACAGTTGATGAAAACAGATAAAAATTTGGGATAATTCGACCTCTTTAAGCTTTCGATGATTAAATTACTAGAAATCTTTTTAGGTTCGACATTTGTCATTTTGATACTGTATTATTTTTAATTTTTATTAATTAACTTCATTAATGTGCCATGATGGCTGGCTGTGAAATGCCACTCTTTTGCCTCGTATCAATCTTCATGGATCACAGATCGACTTCGTAATGGAGGCTTCTGCTGCGTTTCAGGCGATAAATGTGAAAATATATTGTTTTGCCATTGCCAGTGTGTTCTCCTCGTAAAACAAGACATGACAAATCAAGCACAGCAACTTGGGGGATGAAACGGTTCGCAAAACTCGCAAAATGGTGGCGTTACAGTTTGGTACGGTTCGGTGCGGTTTTGATGTCGACAAAAGGATAGTGCTACCATTTGTATTTGATATATTTCATTATGAAAATATCATGACTTTCTTTAATAACAGTAACAGATGGAAACACATGCAAAACGGTAGTGCCTGCTTCATTAGAGAAAAACTTAAAATAGTTATTGAAACACACCATCCACTAGGAGAGTGTTTATCAGCAGCATATGGCATAAATCAAATCACTCAGCGGCGCCACAACGAAGGACCACTTGAAACGATTAGCGTCTCGACATGAACTCTACCACTTGAGTCACCCAGGCTGCCTTAATGAAATGCACAGTAAGTTAGCTCTGTGTCGCCTTCAACGTCGTCAAGAGGGGGGCGCTTCCGACATCGTCTCTATTCGTCCTTTTTTTTTTTTTGTTGTTGACGGCAGGCAACTATGCACTATGCGGTGGGAGAAGTGCATTTTTGTACAACGCCTTTCATCGCAATGTCCACTCTAACCACTTTACAATTATTGCCGCCCATTCACCTTTTCATACGGCGACGGTAGAGGCATCCTCGCAAGGCCACAGCCGTCAGGATGAGGGGGTGGTGTGCTCAGGGACGGTTCACGCCGGCAACCTGCGCGTTGCCAGGCACCCGCCGTACCTCAGCAGCCGCTGCGCCCTATCCACTGCTGTTGTAACTTCCTTGCCGTTGTTATTCCTGGACTACTGCAGGAAGTTATAGTGTATCCCGAGTCAAACGCTATCAACACGTTCTTGATTCCCTATTTTCTGTACCTCAGTGAAGGGTCCTGTAATCCTCTGCTATCGCTGCAGTGATTTCCTTGGCTCTACTGGGATCAGACGCGGTCGTTGGTTCAGCCTGGGCTGAAATTGTCGCCGCTTTGGAGCGGTTATATTTGTTGGCCTAGTCCATCCGATTGTCTCATCACCATGTTTATCCGGGACGCGTTTTGACGCAAGGCGCAACGCACTCCATAGTATTCCTGGCGGCCTTCTGGGCGGCATGGGGCTCAGGAGATGGAGAGGGTTGGCTGGTTACCAGAAGGTTGCTGGTTCCATCCCCGGCTCCTCCTAGCTGAGTGTGGAAGTGTCCCTGAGCGAGAAAACCTCAGCCTAACTGCTCCCGATGAGCAGGCTGTCACCTTGCATGGTTGACACCGCCATCGTTGTATGAATGTGTGGATGAATGGGTGAATGTGAGGCAATATTGTAAAGCATTTTGAGTGGCCACTGGTTAGAAAAGATCTCCTTCACCGGCAATTTTTCAGAACAAATCTGGGACAGTTTTCTATTAGGGACAGAGGTCCAGTCGTTTGGAACAGTTTTCCAGCTACTCTACGTAAACACTCATCTTTAGCTACTTTCAAAAAAATCTTAAAATGTACCTAATTTTAAAAGCCTATGATAATATGATATACTGAATGTATGCTGTATTGTCTTTTTGCTTGTTAGTTATATCTTTACTTTACTTTTTTACTTTTACTCAAATGTATTCTCATCTTTGTAAAATGACTTTCTCTATAATTTTACTTTAGTTTGTCTTTTTTTTTTCTTTTACTTTATTTTCTTTACCTTATTGTATTTTAATGTCAGGTGGACATCCTTAATAAGCCCTTCGGGGTTTCTTTTGTCCCACCCGTGCATCTATGTATGTCTATGCAAATCTTCTTGCCTTTTTTAATCTTGTTTATTTGCACAAAAAAAAAGCGCTGTAGAGATGCAGTCCATTCATACCTACGGATATAGATGCTCCACAATCTCAAGCAGGAGGCATAGGGGTCTTGCTTACAAGTAAAAATGATCTACAACACGGCACAATGTTTGGAGCTGAGGTTCAAAGCGTGATTTAGTGTTTTAAACTCGCTGTGCTGAAAAGCACAGTGCCCGCCCTAACAACCGACACACATCTACAGACAATCGCCTGATTGTATGTAGATACTGCTCTCTGGTTTAACCGAGTTTGCTCTCGTTGATTCATGATGTGACCCATTTTTTATTGCTAAGGTATTCCTTTGTTCCAGAAAAAAAAGCGAGGAATGTGTTTTTCCGTCGGCGGTGAGTAGCGTTCCGTGTACTCGGACCCTGTCCCCGAACCGTTCAATAGAGAAACATTCTGCGCTCGATAACATGCTGTTGCCCAAGGATAGCTCCAGCGACAGCTTTCATCCGCTCTGGCCACTTTGTTTCCAAAAGACTCTGTTGGTCTGGAGGCTGTAAAACTCGTGCTTCAGAAAGTGGATGTACTCCGAGTGACAAAGGCTCACGCTGAAACAAACGAGGCAATGAATAAGTGATGGAGGATCAGATGTTACCAGCGACATGCAATAGTTGTGTCTGTCTTCTCTCATCTCTTTGGCACGACAAACAAACACAACCCACACGTGCACTGCACGCTGACGGGCTCACACACACGACAACACGAAGTCAAACGAGCTCACACACACACACACACACGTGCAAACACAAGCTCACTCACGCAAGCACACGTGACACACACGCACACACACACACGTGACACACGGGCACACACGCGCAAATAG
>NC_082384.1:24614240-24641740 GCF_031168955.1 Gadus macrocephalus | reverse complement strand
TATTTATTTCTAAACGTAAGAAAATATATATATTTATTCAAGGGAAAAATTAGAGTGCCAAATCATAAAAAATAAATCGCATAAAGGGTCACTCCATCTACCCAGGTTACTTACAATACTTTTTACGTTTTTGCCGTTTATTTCGTTTTGTTACATTCATGCAACCATGAAGATGACATCGTCACACGTGAAGATGATTCAGATTGACTCAGAGTCACAGACACAAGATTCGATTGGCTGTAAACTAATGTTAATGAGCCAGAGCTGTGACAGATGCCTGTTCCTGCAGTGTGGAGGGAGTGTGTCATTCTGGCTGCCTCTTCATGTGTACAGCCTCTTAAAAGGCCTCTAATTTTAATCTGAATCATAATAATAATGTACCGTTTAATTTTTATGATGCTGCTCTATTATTCTAACACTGATAACCATCCCGGATGTCTGGTTAATTCCACTTCAGTTGAGTTCCTACAGTCTGACCCGCTCCCAGAGACAGATTACAGACGTCCACCTTCCAATCACTGAGCTTAAAACAATTCCAGCAGTGACGAGAGGCTTGCCTTGATTTCAGAGCCGCAATCCTGGATACTTTTACACAACAGCTTCAACAGCAGAATCAATAGGCGTTAAAGAGACTTTAAAGCCCAACGTTTCGCTCTATGTGAGTCACTGGGTTGTTTCCTGGTGGTCACTATCGCCACAGAGATTTCCTCCTCACGTCCTTGTTCAAGACCCCCCTGCTAAGCACTGATTGTTTTTTCACCGAGATGAGCCAATCAGCGGCTTGCGGTCGATTTCTCAGACTGTCAGACACCGCACCACGAATCAGAGACCCTGTTTCCAGCGACTGGAACCCGGCCTTTATGATTTCTTTTTCATATTCTAACCACCAATGCTATGAATATCCTGCTAACCCTTCATATTTATTTTGTAAACGGAATGTTAATGGTTTATTTTGCATCGGCCCAAGTACTTCTGATATTATTCAGCTTATTATTATTGCATTGCTGTTGTAATCTTCTTGGTGCAGGAGAATGTAACATGGATTGATTGTCTTCCGCGTCATTTTTGTTGATTATAAAAAATAACGATTTTTATTTTATTCTTTGAATATGTAATACCAAATCACGTCGCAATGGGCTTTTGATTTGTAGCCGCGAAAAAACGAAACTGGAACAAAATAAAAATCCATTAGTGAGTTATGTTTTGCGTGCAGATAACACGGCTCTGCCTGAATGTATCTGTCGCGGGAGAGCTGCTGAGTGAACCATTGATAAACAAAGGGCTTCATGGATTGTTTTCACCGAGAATTTGGGGAAACAAATAGGTTTGACACATAAAGCAGGCCGCACTCATGCAGAATGCATGAGCCCGGCGGCACGCTTAAAAAACAAACAATCGGCAAGTCCAGGACAGGCCTAATACGTCTCCCAACGTCAGACACGCGCCCAGACACTTGCGTCTCAAGACAGACTCACACGAGCACCCATCAGCGCATGGACGCACGAACGCACACACACACCCACAGAGGACAGCCACAGATTCACATGCACGCATGCATTACATGGACACACGCACACACTCACACACACGCACACATATTACCCTAACCCACAGAAGACAGATTCACATGCACACACACACACACACACCCACACAGACACGCACACACACACAAACAGAAGACAGACTCCGATTCACACACAAAGACGCATACACCTTTCTTCACAACCTTCATCTTCTACCTCTGACAGCAATCATGTTTTTCAGATGAAAACGCTAATTACATCGAGAGACGCAAAACATGCAGGCGACACGACACAAAGAGAGGCATGAGTCTCATTGCCGTGACTACGGGCTACTGAGGCAACCCAGCCCCGTGTCACTCGCTGAGCGACATCTTGCTGTGACTACGGTCTACTGAGGCAACCCAGCCCCCGTGTCACTGGCTGAGCGACATCTTGCTGTGACTACGGTCTACTGAGGCAACCCAGCCCCGTGTCACTGGCTGAGCGACATCTTGCCGTTTCTTTGGCATGTTGCTGCGAGCACCCGGCTCCTCCACCTCCTCCTCCACCTCCTCCACCTCCTCACGTCTCCGCCCCCACATGGAGAACTAAACATCTGCGGGCTGTTTAGGTTCAAAACGCAGCAAGTCAAGCGCCCTCCAAATGTAAATGATGTTAAGTACATCCACCTCCACACACACCAGCCACTAGATGCTCATTACGCAGTCGTTAATAATCAGGGTCTCCTCGGCACCCTGTTTAGAGGTTTAGGAGGGTGGACACATTGTGTTTATGCATGTACCCACACACACACACACACACACACACACACACACACACACACACACACACACACACACACACACACACACACACACACACACACACACACACACACGCACACACACACACACACACACACACACACACAGGCGCACACACACACACACACACACACACACACACACACACACATGTGCGCACACACAGACATAAACACAAACACAGACATTTGCATGCCCATATATCATGCGAGCACAAACGCTTGCATGCACAGACAGACAAAAACACACACACACACACACACACACACACACACACACACACAGACACACACACACACACACACACACACACACACACACACACACACACACACACACAGACACACACACACACACACACACACACAGACACACACACACACACACACACACATCAACAGAAACACACCCACGTGAATACACGTGCTGCGTGCACGCACAAACGCTTGCATGCACAGACAGACAAACGTGTACATCTACACACACACACACACACACACACACACACACACACACACACACACACACACACACACACACACACACACACACACACACACACACACACACACACACACACATAAATGGAGAGGAAATATGGCAGCAACACTTTATGAACGACATCCTATAAAACAATGTGTGTGCTGACAAGACAAAAAGCATTGTCATTTACCGCTCACCTCTCCTCCCCCGCACCCACACTACCCACCCACACTTACACACTCACACAGTCACGCACACACAAACACACTCAGTTCAACCTTCTCTTTAAATTATGGGGAGAGAAGACTCTTGGTTTCTAGCCAATGACCGCGGTTCAACACTTCCACTGAAAGAAATTAATAAATAACTTGGCTGACAGCAGTCGACTGTTCCCTCAAATGAATCTCACCTCACCACGGGATTTAAAAATCTATTCTGAAAGCAGTCGGAAAATATATGTCGCCTCAGATCTCTCGCGAAGACTCTTTGCTCTTCCGCCGAAGCCAGAGATTTATTTGTAATTCCTACGAGGGAGAAGAATGAAGTGTTCTCAACCGCTCCATTATTAGTTCACCGAGCGTCCAAACACTGAGCGTAGCCAAATCTAGTTAGCAGCAAAAAGTCCATTCTTCCTCTAATCTTCTATTCCCCGGCCAAGGCTGCGGCTCTCTCCGTGGCCAAACGGCATCATATCCATCACATGTATTAATAAATAACGTGGGAAAGAGCCGAGCGAGAGGCCCATCGTGTGAGCGGAGCATGGAAGGAGGGAGCGGAGGAGAGAGGCGAGCGGGGACACCGGAACGAGGGTGCATGAACATGAAAAGGCAGTAAACATTTCCATGCAAATAAAGAGTGAGCAACAAACACACTCACACTAACTCCCTCCCTCCCCCGTCTCCCCCCTTCTCAACTCCAGCGCGCCCTTCAACAGGGATACAGCTGGGAGAGAGCGAGAGGGTTCATTTCTCCCCTCATCTATTCAACGTGCTTTGAAGCATTCCCAAAAGGTTGATCCCATTCAGAGAGGTTTCCTATTTCTCTAATACTCCTCAATAATTCATCGCCCCTGTTTTTCTATGGTTTTGCTCTGAGCATCGGAGGGATTATCTCAACCTGGCTGCGCATGAATGATATCTGTAGGATATCCTCCACCCATAGCGGTGACGGTGTCGGAGGTAGGGACGATCGGGGCGAGAAATGGAATCGACGTGAATAGATGAATAAAGGGAAGACAAGCAAACACATAAATAACCATGACCCCGACCCAATAAATATAGAATGTATAGATGAATATTTAAAAAACCTTATCCTGACCCAATAATTACAAACACAAGCTCAACCCAGCCTAACCTTAAACAAAAACCCTTTAAACTCTGAATAAACAGACGGATCCAAATGATGAAATGAAATCACAGACCGTATAAAATAAAATATTTAGTCCAAAAAAGTATTCATTTTGAAATTCAACTGGTGTTTGGAGATTTTAATTGGTGTTGGCTGTGTCTGACTGCTGCAATGTACCTTCATGCAGTCAAATCCTGAAAGCCTATTGAAAGGCAGAGAGATTCTCTTTGTAGTAGTATTAAAGCCGTGCACAGACACCGACACGTGCACCCGCACGCCAGTCCCACTGTCACCAAAGCCATGTAAAGAGGTCCAAAACGCCACCAACCAATGTTTGTTTCGACATGGAGATTAATACGAATATGAAAGGAACATCCCATGAAGCACAATAACATGGGGCAGAGAGGTATCACAGCGTGCTCAAATAATAATATTAATGAAAAATGACGACAACGCCGGATTCTGGATTACAATAGTACAAGGACACATGCTGCGAAGTGTGTCCGTGCCTGTCAGATCACATTATCCACCAGACAGCAAGCTAACAACCTACTACTCCTGCACTGCTTCAAGTGTAGCAAAACAAATCAAAAAGCACCCAGACCCCTGTCTACCTGCATCTCCGTACATGCACATCATTTCACCCGTCTCCCAGATTGTCCTGTTGTTATTGTTGTTGTGGGTGTCATCCTCCAGGCTGTGATTGGATGATGGGATCTCTGGGTGTGTGTGTCCGTGTGTGTGCGTGAGACTGTGTGTGTGTGTGGGAGATGGGGAGATTGGGAGTGTGTGTATGGGGGTGAGATGGATGGCTGTGTGATAGCTCTGCACTGCTGTCCTGCTCCGGTGACTCTGTGATGAACTACACTGCAGCAACTCTTGTCACCTCCCCGTATAGACATTGTGTGACGAGACACGGAGCCGCTGGGGGAAAGGTGCAGGGATAGGGTGCTCGTGTGAGGGATGACAAAATACTCCAAGTTGTGGATGCAGTGTCAGTGTGTGTATGTGTTTGTATATATGCGCGTGTGTGTCTGTGTATGTGTGTGTGTTTGTATACTATATGTTTGTGTCTTTGTATATCTGTGTGTGTGTGTCTATATATATGTTTTTGTCTTTGTGTGTACTTGCATGAGTGTGTTTGTACATGTGTGTTTGTGTGTGTGTGTGTGTGTGCGTTTGTGTGTGCCTATGTTCATAGGTGTGGTTGTGTGTGTGTGCGTTTCTGTGGGACAGCTCCACCATTGACCTGTGACAGCTGTCAGTCAATCTCTCGGGATGGTGGGGGGTCCTGTGTCATCGAAGTACTACACAAATCAGCACATATTACTTTATCTGTGGTACTATCTGTCTGTACTAATTCCTCCATTTTGTACTTGTACGCATTGCTAGAGATGAGCACACCGCAACTCCCTTCCCTCTTGGCCCCGGTGTTAAAGCGTCCACTTAGCTGCATTATGCTGCAATGTCCCGAAGGACGTATTACTGCTGTTCCATCGCACCGAGGCATTCCAGCAGAGTATTTGATAAAAGCACTAAATGAGAAGAAACTTAGGTCAACCCTACGCCTTGAATATATTCTAAATACGATGCTATTCCCTGAAAGTGGCATCCGGTGAATATAGATCCGTGCAGTAATGGAACCGGCAGGCCTTTTGTAACAGAAGGGAGTAGAGGTTATCCACAGGTTAGGCTGTGGATGTTGAACTCTGAAAATCAGCCAAAACAAAGTGGCCACATCGTGGTTCAACTTATGTGGCATGCTGAAGAGCGCTCACCCACTGTCAGCGGTTGAGTTTTGCCACATGCAACACGTTCTGGGTGGGGGGGGGGGGGGGGGGGTCGGCTTTGCTCAGGAGGAAGAGCAGGATGACTTTTAACCAGATGGTTGCTAGTTTGATCCCCGGCGTCTCCTAGCGAGTGTCGAGGTGTCCCTGAGCAAGGCACCTCACCCGGACTGCTCTTAACGAGCTGGCTGTTGCCTTGCATGGTTTCCTCCGCCGTCGGTGTGTGAATGTGTGTGTGAATGGTTGGAAGTCACGTTGGATAAAAGTCTCTGCTTAATGTAAATGTACAATCTGTTTTCACTGTAAAGCTAGGGTTGACCTCCCCTACTCTGAATCTTCCTACTCACGGTTGCGTGAGTAGGAAGCATCAGGGTTACACACAGGAAGTCTCTGCTCTCCGCTTATCAGTGCCTTCTCTGGAAGCCGGCTTTATCCTGCAGGAACCCCTCCCCTGACGTGGACGTGCGTTGGATATATTTTCGTCAAAGCTCCCTGATTAATGTACACCTCTCTAAGGAACAACGCAAGCATTTAGACTGGATCTCACGTTTTAAGTTTGCATCCTTGCAGGTTTACACAAATGGACTTGTTGCTCCGGTGAGTAGTCAAGAAGCGGTTTCAGTCTTTTAAAAACTCATGGGCTGACGTCTGATTGTCATCGTATTAACAGAGTCCTCTACACGGAGCGACATATTTCTTCCTTCCCATTGGCTGTTGCCGCCGTAATCGGCAATTCCGGTCTCGTTTCCCCCCCTCCCTCCCGCACTACCCAAAGGGCCCGACCTTATCAAACCGGTTTGTAACTAAATTTGCCCTCCAGACTCCGTGGGAGCCCGCAAAATGGCGTATCTTAAGACCCCCGTCGTACACTACAATCAAGGACCACATCAGCCCTTATCACTCCCCCCCCCCTCCCCCACTGAGCCTCATTATCCGTGGGTTCGCAGCCCAGCGGATAAGAGCCTTTGGAGACCAAAGTGCACTATTCTTCTATTTGATTGCATGGTTGAGCTATGTAAAGATAAATTAGAGCGTAATATAGACCTTGGCAAAGTAGGGTTCTCATGAAAGGCGTTTGAGGCACAATGGAGAGGTTGGAAGGAATCAGTTTCAAAAGGCCCCCACAAACTCTGGGGTCTTGACACACGCTGGCAGTGTTTCAGCCAGCCAATTACAGTTCATGGAATATATAGGTACATCTATAATATAAATCTATATAGATAAAGATATACAGCCGATGTACCACTCTAAATGTGCTACTCTCAATGATAAAACAGCTGCAAGCTCACCGCTCAGAAACTGAATTAATGGTAGTTTTTCTCTCTGCTTTGGCACAGAAAGCGTGTTACCGCGGTGGAGTGATGCACAAAGCGATATTGATGAGCAAAGAATTAGAGTGTAAGAAAACTGACAAAAACAAAAAACACTGATCTACACTGCAGCTGTAGTGCCTGGTGTTACGATTTGGGAATGAACAAAAGCAACAAAGACAAAAAGAAGAACAAAAGGAGCTCTGCAACCAAATAACGTCATTCAAATGTAAGAAGATCCACGGGGAAATCGACATTTTAAATGTCACTGCGCTCAATCCATCAATACATGATGATACATGATGATGCTTTCGCATCCCATTTGCAAATAGAGTAAAAAGAGTAAACTATGTGTTTATATGGTTGGTTTATTGTTTGACATTATGATGTAGTAGTTATAATAGGTCTCTTGTCTGTCCACCCAAAACCAAACTAATTAGTACAATTGAGTATCAGCATGCAGTAGATAAATCAGCAGCCAGTGATTCCGGTGAAAAAACGCTCCAACCAATCACAACTGGTGGGTGTGGCTTCTTTTCCAGGTGTCCCAGCAAATGGCTGTCAAACACAACTGGACTTCCATCCAAAATCCCGCAAATCCTCAACAAGGAAAGTAAAAAAAAACACAAAACACAAATCGCGACGTCAGAGAAAGCTCCCCCCTGCTGCGTCACATCTGCCGCCTCTTATAGACCCGCGTCTGGGTCCTGCTGCCTCAAAAAAAAGGAACAAGAGCTTTCCACATGAAACACATTTAGCCACTCAATCACCTGAACAGGGGCGGTTAGTACCCGACAGCTGTGGAGCTTGTGTGGCGGCGGCGGCGTCTTGTGTGAGCCACTCTTCCTCTGGTGGTGGAGATCATACGGGCGGGTAGTGGTGCCAGATGCCGGTGTGTCTGAGGACCATATGCGTCGGTGCAGCTGGATGTGCCTTCGCCAAACAGGAGAGGTGTGCGATATATCATTAACACCACATGTTTATTTTCCCAGAGCAGAAGGCCTTTCTTCAAGTAGGCTTCTGCCGACAGACGGCGCTTGCTAGCTTGTGCGATTGTTTTCTTTTATCGTCTTTGGTTTTTGTTTTATTTCTTCAGAGAGATGAGATAGAGAGGCGATCCGGTATCTGAAGTAGAAACGCTCTGGTATTGTAGCTGTTATTGCAGTCAGAAGATATCGGCGCTTTTCAAATTCTAAATCCATTCCGTCTCTGTGTAGTATGGAGACTAAACCAGGACCTAGCATTTTTTGAAAGTGGGCCCGTTGCATAGAAATGGATGGTTGCCATTTGCTTATGATTGTTTGACACATCTTTCCCAAATGCACCGACTACTAGCGAAATGCACACAAACGATTTGTCTACAAACTCATTTCCTGGACAGGTCTTCTGCATTAATCTACCAGCAAATGTCCCCCTGTCAGATTACATGAGTTCACATGAGAGCTGACTTTCCAATTGCAGACAGAAATATCCCACGCTGTTTACTGAGATTTATTGGCATAGCTTGACAAATCATTCAGTATTCCGCACAGCATTCCACTAATTTGTGCCCCTAACATGGACCTCCGATCAGTCTGTAAACAATCACACACCCGGTATATCAGCTGCAAGGTTAGATGATTATAATGCAAATGCTGAAATTGTTCCAATTTTTGTCCTCTCTTCATTTTCCATGGGCTTTAATAAATCAACACAACGTCCTATCAACTTTGGAAATGTGTTGCAACTCACAATACCTTAATGTATTGGGTGTCAGTGTGTGCTGGTTTAACAAACAACTTTGGTGTCTTTGGAAGATTTATTAACAACACAAACATGGAGATGGCAAACTCTGTTCATTCTCTATCATCTCTGATATCACCTTTGTTTACTGTGTTATTCTTCACACATTAAGAGGGCTTTTCATCACAACTGTTGAAATCAATGCATGCATACCATGACTGCATGTATATATCTATCTTTATTTCACAAGGTGAGAGCCTCATTGAGACAAAAATCTCAATGTAGTATGGCATGTATGCAGCAAAACTCTGATCCACCCAATATCTGGCAGTGACTCATAAGTCTGATAGCTAAAGGAAAGTGCTCTGATATAAGCCGCCATAAAACCTTTTTCCTGTATGCAGCGCTCTTCAGGAAATAATACACTTTTGTGTTGCTAAGGTTTCAGAATGGTTCGGGTTACCCATCTTCTCGTCAACCCTCACTGGAGACGCGCGGCTTGCAAGTATTAAGAGTTTGACTCTGAAATGTTTGACTCTTGTCAAGTGGATGTGAACTGAGGGGTTGAACTTTGCGGGATGGATAACCTACATATAATACGAGGTGTACAGATTGTCATAATGAGAAAAATAGCTTCACTTTGGATGGCAGTTCGCACTCAAATCTCAAAGGCGTGTATCTCCTTTTGATGCAAAACCCCTGCTCACTTACCGAGCCGTCAGCCTATGCCATCGCGATCCGTGTTGGTTGCCAGGTGATGACTGAATAGGCTAGTTATCGGTATTCTGCCGCGCTGCGTCTATGCGTGGCCTGTAATATCGACGGAAGACTCTGGCACTATAGTGCGCACGTGTGTGACAGGACGGACCTCAATGACAGGGACGTCAACCCGCTCGATACAGACTGCCTTCATGACACTTGGATACATTTTTCAGCAGTCGACTCAGTTTGAATCCTTTCTCCTCCTTCACAAAATCTCAGAGGGGAAGGGGTGCACCTCTCCAACTTCCCAGCGTTTGTTTAGCGCTCAGTGGTTTATGCCGTGCACGTGGGTCCCGGGGGGCAGCGGTGGGAATAAATCGATGGCAAAATGCAACAGAGCTGTTGAACGCTTACATGGGGTGTTTGCCATTAGTCATGACGATTCTGCAGCGTCAGCGTGGTGTCTACCTTGCGTGTGACCTCCCAGAGGTAAGCATCAATCTCAACCTTTAATTAATCCCCGCTCGGGCCGTGCACTCTCGCCGTGCACTCTCGCCGCGCGCTACGGTCAAAGGGGGGCCGCACGGAATATTGATTGTATAACGTCCGTGTGAAAATAATAAATAAAGGGACTATTGACTACAACTCTTTCGCACGCACGCGCACACACACACACACACACACACACACACACGGACACACACATGCACAACCCACTCCGTCCCCACAAAAAAAGTGATACACAATCACGCACACAAATAATACCGCCACAAGGGAGTACACGCGAGACCACAAGGGTCACTTCCTTTTACCCAGAAGCCTTTGGGAAAGGTCAAGGGAGTGGGAGACTAATACCTTTACCCGGATTTCACAGGAAGCTGCAATGTTTGGAGAAATGGCCAAGTCAGAGCCGCCAAAGGTCAGCCCTGGACGGAGAGCTGCGGGGCAGGGGGTCGGAAAACAACACATATCTCCACTTTCCCCAAGGTCGCTTATTGAAGGAGGTCTCGGCCATTTAACAGCGGAGGACCTTCAAGTGCTTTGCCTTTTATTCTTGCCTAAAGGAGCCGCCTCGGGGAATGAAATGCTTCATCACAAACATGTTTTCCTCAGTTCCGCTGTTATCATTGTTTTAATCTGATAAACAAAGACAGACACAGCGAGTGAAAAAGCAATATGAATAGAAATTCACACGGCCAAGGCCGCTGTGCTTTTAATAAAGACGAGCGGAGGGAGGGAGATAGACAGAGAGGAGATCATACGGGGTTCAACTGAGGTTTCTTTTTTTTTTCTCTCTGAACCATGTTTACTTATTTTGTCATTTCTTTATTTATTTCAATAACACCACTCTGGGAGCGATTTGGTCTGGATTTTGCACGATTTAGCCGGGCTTAGATCCTGTTAGTCGCGATAAAGAGGCAGAATGTCCCAGTTGCGTCCTTATCCCGCTTATGAATATTCAACCACTGGGCTCCCCTCCCCTTCCCATTGTTTTCTCATTTGCACTGATATCTGCGGGCGGAGGGAAACTGATAATGCGCTGGAGGGAGATGAAGCAATGGGAAGTGGCGTTGATATACAATATGATATGCCTCCGATACGCAGCCGTGCCTCAATGGACTCAAAGTAGTTCTCAGCTGCCTCCTCATTTGAAATATGCTCAAAATCCATTAAAGTCCAAAGCCTTTTAAGATTTATTATCCTGCTGGGAGATTAGGGTCGGAGAGATTCAGTGTCTCCAGCAATATCCGGTTAAAAACAACCAAAGGACGCCGGCCTTTTAATGTGGAAGTTGCACAGCTGGGTTGCTGCGCGCCCGGGCTGATTGTTTTGTCAGGGGTTCGCAGAATCCACAGCCTTAGGTTCTGGAGAGTACACCGTACAACTCCTGAGTCGTGAGAGCAGACTCTGTCTGTGTGTGTGTGTGTACATCTCTTTTCTGTTTGTTGTGTTTCTGTTGAATTGGCTAGCGAAGTGTTTTGTTAGTGTATGTCGTTCCTCGTGCGAGTGAGTTTGCATATGTGTATGTGTGTGCGTGCGGGTTTGTATAGGCGTGCGTGTGCGTGCTTGTCGCTAAGTTAATGCACATACACACACCCACTCCCACGGATTCACTCATCTGTGTTTGAATGCTTGTGTGTGTGTGTGTGTGTGTGTGTGTGTGTGTGTGTGTGTGTGTGTGTGCACGGAGGATCACTGAACCGGGTGGTGGGAGTACATCCATGTTAGTGCAAGCGAGCGGAAAGGCTACATCTGTCACTCTGTATTTTCTCACACACGACGAGGGCCGCGTGTCTGCCACACACACACACACACACACACACAAACACAAATCCATACACACACACACAAACACACCCTCACAAATTCACACACACACACACACACACACACACACACACACACACACACACACACACACACACACACACACACACACACACACACACAGACCAACACGCACAAACACAAATCCACACACGCATACACTCACGTCACATTTATAGACGCTAGTTTCTGTGGTTGTGTGTGTTTGTGGGGAGCGGGGGTGAGTGTGTGTGTGTGTGTGTGTGTGTGTGTGTCTATAGGTTGTGTGTCTGTGTATGCTTTAGAGTGTGTGTTTGTGTAGGCACAGCATATGCACAGACTTGCACACAAAGTGACTATGATGCATTTCTACCGCCAGCTTTTGGCGCTGTTTCTTTCCCCCTCGCGCGTCAGACACCTCCGCCTCCCATCTCAGCGCCCCTTCCACCCGACAACACGGCCCCCCTAAAGCCCTCCGCCGGGTTACATCGTCGCCGCGTGCCGCGGACGTGCGGAACATTTTGTAGCACACACAGAACGCACATTGAGAGGTCAAGTGTCGGCGCAAATGGATAAGATAAGAACTTTATTTCATCCCATGCATGAGAAATTCACTTGTTACAGCAGCCCATGGAATATAGAAAGAAGCAATTATAAAATAAAGTGTATGAAGTGTTCAGCAATAAATACATACATTAAATAAAGGAATAATAGGAAAACATCTTTTCATTCCTACTCTGACTCCTATTAACTTGATCGATCCATAAACGCCGTACCTGTACTCCAACCATGCCTGTTGTTCCCGTGAGTGTGTCTGAGTGAGTGAGTTGGCACGCGCGTGCGCCTTTCAAGTTACCAAGGCTCTTCTGAGGGACTTTCCTCGCTCTAACTGACCTCATTTGAAGCCGAAGTGGCCCTGAACCTGGTTATTAATGGCTGCGGAGGCGTGCTGGAGCTTGGGAGCTCTGCCGCTGCACGGAGGAAGGTGGAGGAGGAGGAGGAGGAGGAGGAGGAAGAGGAGGAGGGAGGACAAGGAGGAGGAAGGACAAGGAGGAGGAACGTGGATACCGCCTCACGGTCAGCCGCTCCGACCACTTAGCCCACATTAGCCACCAGCATTGCGTATTTCTCGCTGCCATTTCAAGGCTCTTTGCTATACTCTTCCCACCGCCGTCGTCGACTCCACCGCCCCCCCCCCCGCCCCCCCCCCCCCCCCCCCCCCCCCCCTCCAAAACTCCTCCTACTCCTCGCAGACGGTTGGGGACGGGGGAGAATCGATGGAAATGTGTACTTTTACAGTCAGAAAGCGCGTTCGGACGGAAGGATGCACAGCAAAGTGCTGAGCTGACACCTCGGAGGATTACTCAGAGGATGATGGGAGTCTGGAGTGATGGGATCCTCTGGTGTGCTGGGAAATCAAACTGCTCAGAAACCTATGATGGGCGGGGCTAGTTCTGGCGTGACACTCTCGTCATGTGACCCCCCATCAGCTGACTGCGTGGGCGAATTAAACGCATGCACACTGTCTGATAGGCGGTTGATTTGAGACTGTCCATCTCAAACACGCACTCCGTAAGTTAAGTGTGCTGAGCAGAATTCACCCACCAATACTCCAGCCTCCACCTGCTTTGGTTCTTATTGTATGTAACCAAGGGGTTGAGATAGCTGATGTACCCCATGGGGGATTGTATAGTTCTGCCTGTTGTCAAACGCTGGTATGCTGTTGGTGCTATGTGTCTGATGTCTGTTTCCTGCTTTAAATCATACAGCCCGGGAGCACCAGCAGGAGTGGAGCAATAGGGGTATCAACATTTCATGCGATGAATGGTTGAATCTATGACATGAATCATGATAGAACTATAATGGTGATGCCATTGTTAGATTGAAAGAATGTTTTCTTTAAAAAAACGATATGTAAATGTGACAAAGTTAACAAGGTAAGATGAAAACATGTGCATTCAACGTGTTACTGCAGAAAAGGTAAAATAGCATCAACAGATCCTTTAAATGACAGCAAACATAACACAGCCTGTGACCTTGATAATCAACGATTTCATTAAACACAATGATATGTATCAAGAATGCTTTTCAGATGAATAGCACGCATACACCCTGACACATGAATATTACGCACACACATGAATATCACACACACACACACACACACACACACACACACACACACACACACACACACACACACACACACACACACACACACACACACACACACACACACACGGATATCTCCCCTCCGCTGCATTATATATAATTCACAGAGGCTGATGACAAAAGATGATCCTTTTATCAGGGCAGCCTCTATTCCCTGCAGAGCTGAGGTGCCCCGAGGAAAACTTGAACAAAGATAAATAAATGAACAAGGCCAGGGTAGAAATGAGCCGGACAGGTGATCTGTCTCTGTTGCTGCATGATCCTCACCAAATGGGTTATTGATCGGAGGGTTGTATCTGCGGGTCGGTGGGGTCGGTGGCAGGCGGGGTAGTTTAGTGACTAAGGGTTGTTCCACTCCCGTTCAAAAGGTACTCGGTTGGGCTTCGATCCCCGACCAGCGCAGCCAACAACCCCGCAGGCATCCTTGAGCAAAGTCTCCGCACCTTCTATAGCCGTTCGTTAAGGGGGCGTGTGGCTGAAAGTCATCGTAAGTTGCTCTGGTGGGAAGCTGTCCGCTAAACGACTAAATAGTGAGTTGTACCCAGAGGGTGACCCTGTTTTGAATCAACAAATCACACAAAAAGGAACAATATAATGGCCCACGTTTAAGGGTTTCGATGTTATGGCACTTTCAATAGACTGGCTTTAAAGGACCAATAAGTGTAATATCCCGGTTGGAACTCAAAAGTGTCTCACGTTAAATGTTTTGCGCCTTAACTATACTTTCATGTCAACTGCATTTCTGGGGAATGCTAAATTGCGCTTTGGCTACACATTGAGGATCCAATCATCCAAATGTGTTAAACGTTCCCCTTTCACTATGTTTTCATGGTTGCAAAGACTATATGCGCCTGTAACCACACACAATGTCTGCTTGCTTTAGCACACAACCTTCTGACAGCTCACACATCTTTCTGTGCACCTTTGAAGCCCTTGGAGACTGCAACTGTAAGGTATTAAAATATAGTTAATCCTTAACTTAGCTTTGAACCCACATCTCATTTGTTTTGTCACATAGTCAGAGCAGTATAGTTTTTGTTCTACCTGAAATATATTTTTAGATATAAATAACTAGATTTTACAGGAACAGTACAACTGTTAAGTGTAAGAGTTGCACTTTTCACTTTGACACCAGGTGCCTGAGGTTATTTTGATTGATCTGAGAGCTGGGAAGGGGGGGGGGGGGGGGGGGGTCCATTGTTTACGGTTAAAAATAGACAGCTTACAGGTGTCCATTTACCTACCCCTACACCCTGTAGGGTAAGTGGCAGTAAATGTATACCTGTCCCAAAATCAATTAACCTGTCCCCTCAAATATCTTAGAACGCCTCAAATACGGTCACTGGATTGTCGGTTCTGTACTACACGTAAAGAACGAAGAAACCAAAGTTTGTTTTTATAATTTTTGTGGGTTTGGCCTTTGAGATTCCATGTTGACCGATATACAGTTTGTAATCGTTTTATACGTAAGTATAAAACTAACCTGAGAATCAAATCATCCTCCGAACCACGTCTTTCGTATTTTGACAAAGGCAAATGGCTGAAGCCAGGTAAGGACGGATGATTCACAATTTACGTAATAAATTGCTAATTTCTTCTGCATTTCGAGCACTTAATAACAATTATCTGGCTGCCTGAAATTTACTTTAAGCAGTCGGACAGTTGTTAGTGTCGAGCCCAGTCACCCTTATGATGCCCAGCCACCCAAAGCACCCACACTCTGACACTGACTTTCTTCTGCCGGCCGATTAGCACTCCAGAGAGATCCTCTACCTGCCCAGCGTCACCATGGATACGTCCTCTACTTGGAGGAAACTTGCCCAGCAGCAGCCTGGATAATTCTGCTACCTGGAGGGGGGGGGGGGGGGGTGAAACCTGTCCAGCAGTACCCTGGCTAGCTCCTCTACCTTGGGGAAACCTGCCCAGCATCACGCTGGCCACTCCTTTCCTTTGAGGAACCCGCTCAGCGTCGGCCCGTGGCACGCTCCTCTACCTGGGGGAAGCCTGCCCAGCGTCGCCACCAGTGAGGTCCACTACCTGGGGGGGGGGGGGGGGGGAACCAGCTGCACATTAGCGCCATGGCTAGCTCCACTACCGGGGGAAACGCGTCTAACCGAGGCTAATCAGGCTAATCAGCACCAAATGGCCGCGGAATGAAATCTGGGCGAGCCTCAAGCCTGTTGGTGAAGTTGCTCCTCTCACAGAATGTGGCGACGGCGATTGGCAGTCGTATCCGCTAAGCCACAGATGCCCACCCATCCTGGGTGGGCTGTGTTAGCCCCTGTTCCTGACAGAGGAGTGGTTTAATTACTGACCCAATAGAGAGCCCTGTTTAGGTTGAGTGCACCTTGTTTCTCTGGCCCATCCTTCCAAAGACAATCATGGGGGCCCACAATGGATACCTTAAACCGAATCGTCCTCATTCGTCGCACTGTGTAAGGTCAACATTTAATATTTTTCTGGTTGCAGTGTTGCCTCCATCAAGCTGTGTCCCCGTTTCATGAGGGAGAAGATAAGCGAGAAGATAAGCGACAAGACACTGTATCTCAGAGACATTTCGCTTTGCATGCTTTAACATTTCTCACAAACCATTCCGATTACCAGACGGAGATTGTCCGTGAATAATCACGACCGCCTTTGCTTTCCCCATAATATCAGCGTGAAGCAGAAAGCCATTGTTTCCAGAGCACAAAGTTAACTCGAACCAACTAAAGTTGAACACTCCGCGTGTGTACGCGTGCCACCGATTCTGCGTACGCCCCCCCCACTGCTACCCTGAACCAAAACCCACGGAATGGGAAAGATTGTTATCCATGCGAGGAAGTGCAAGGAAGGCACTTTCTCGCAGCTAATTTCCTCGCTGTTTCAGCCAGATCAGAAGGCATGTAATGTTTCATCATGTCCTCGCCACTCTCAGGTTTCCTCTCTCTCTCTCTCTCTCTCTCTCTCTCTCTCTCTCTCTCTCTCTCTGTCTCCCTCTCTGTCTCTGTGTCTCTCTCCCCGACCCTGGTATCCAGCGGCGGCGACAGAGGCAGTGTCGACATCGGTACAGCAGAACGGCGGCACAGAGACACGGCGACACCGCCTCCTCTGTTCTGCAAGCGCGCTGCGCGCGGGGGGGGGCGCGGGGCGGGGGGGGGGGGGGGAAACACCGTCTGCTTGTTCTGTACCTCGTGTTCAACCGAGGATTCTTCGGCGGCAAAGTAACATCTCTGGAGCCGCCGCGGAGCGTCCTTCTTCCCCGGAGAACCCAGGGGAGGGGAAGAAAGGGGAGAGACAAGAGGAGCGGGGGAAGGCGACAAAGAAAGTGGCACGGCTTCAGAGTTGCTATACCGTGAGGATTCTTGTTCCGTTTGATGAGGTGTTAATGATACACCTTAATGGTTATAATAACTGTGAGGTTCGTGATTAGGAATGAGTCTGCAATGAGAACCTGCCGCGACCCCCCCCCCCCCCCCCCCCTACCCCTCTCCCCCGAATCTCCCTCTTTGTTCCCGCTTTCTAGGCCGATCATGGAGGGTGACAGGAAGGGGGAATCAAAGCCGTTGTCGAGAGTGTAGGTGAACAGAACCAACCCATTGAAAACGAGGGGAACGCTGGTTGGGCTTTGTGGCAATATAGGACAAAATGGAGATTTATGATCTCTTAAAGCCGCCACCCGCCTCCCTCAGATGTCTTGCCTTTAAAGTGATTTCCGTCTGAAACCCGTCGCTGTCGCAGGCAATAAACCCGAGTCCCGGCGGCGGCGGCGGCGGCGGCGGTGGTGTAGGCGCAGGCTGAAGTTAACATTGCAGAAAGAGAGATGAGAGGGTTAGGACGTGCCCACCGCGCCCCGCCACGCGCTCGCAGTGACACTCGGCTCATTAAATAAGGGCGCGTGGCTCGTTTATAGAGGGGGACGACGAGGCTGGGCTTTGGGGAAAATAATTAAGCAAATGAATCCACTTAAAGAAATGCGGAGTTTAGTGAAATATATATTTTTTATTTTTCCGGAGCCACATAACTGAAGTGGAGCCAAACAGCGTAATAAAACGCGGGCTTAGGGACACTGGTTTCATCTAATGCTTTATCTACGGACCTGTGACAGAAGATGTGAAGGAATGGGAGACGCCTTGAATTATACCACCGTGAAAAATCTATTATTTTCTAACACTGCTTTCATCTTTTGCTTCTTTTTTCTCCATCTCTCTCTCGGACTCCCTCCTTTATATGCAGATAGGGAGCAGCTTGGATCGGCCGTAAAACCCAGGCACCTGAAGACCTCAAATTGATACTTATCTCTATGAATCTTTAGAGACGCAGTCAGATGAATATTTCATCTCGACCACTAAGTGTGGGTCCATCTAGCCAGTCCCCTCGTTGCATGCATGGTCATTACGCTCTTCCCCTGGTGCATTACATCTTTTGTTCCCCCCGCAGAACCAAGAACTGGAAAAAATACAACTTTTTAACTTTTAAAATCACTGGGCCTTTCACTTTTGCGAAGAGTGAAAGGCCGAACACTCTCGTGTTTGAATCTTTCTGTTTCTATAGACGTGCACACACGTGCGTGCATACACACACACGCATGGATACACCAAAGTCAAGCCCTTTAAATGTGTATGGGCAGACTTTAAGCTGAATGTCAGCTGGGTTCAGTTTAATTTGATCTTAAGCGTCTCGATGAGTGCCTCTGAAGATTCGCATTTGAAGAGAAATCCATTCAGTGGTACGTTTGCTGCTATTAGGCAAAAATATGGGTGATAATTGGGCCTAATTTATAAGGAATTACAAATAAATTGGATGTTAAAATGCCCCATCAGGTGTGTAAACATATTTAAAGAAATAGTTTGATGACTGATCCGTTAATTCAGAAGAGAAGAGGCCTTGGATCTGACTGCTTAAGTAAAGAGAAGAAGAGAGATTAAACAAGATAGTTGCAACTGCTCACGAGGAGAGCAAATTGGCAATTATTAGAATACAACACTTTGAGTTCATAAAAAGTTTGCTGGTGGGAAAAAAACAAATTATGTTAGAGGCGCCGTACCAACTGACAAGGAAAGTGTGGGGTCGGCTTAACTCAGGAAGTAGAGCAGTAGTCTTGTGTCCGAAAGGTTGCTAGTTGATCCCCAGCTCCTCCTAGCTGAGTGTTGATGTGTCCCTGAGCAAGACACTTAACCCTAACTGCTCCTGACGAGCTGGCGGTCGCCTTGCATGGTTGACTCTGCCGTCGGTGTGTCAATGTGTGTATTAACCGATGTAAGTCACTTTGGATAAAAGCGTCTTCTAAATGCCCTAATATGATATAATATAAGTGCACGGTGGTGTGGCCCGCACGAATGTGTCTGAGGGTGTATTTGTACATCAAGAGTTGTATCAGCTGCTGTTTATAGATGAACCAATAGGCCAGCTGCAAGGTCTGATCACCCACTTCAGGATCCCATAGTCTATCCGTCTGACTGACTTCTCCCATTATGTTTGTTATCTCTGCCCGCCTCTGACTCGGTCTGTCTTTATAAACCTCTTCCGTTTATTTCTTGCTAATATCTCTTGCATAATTTTGTTCATTCTTCGCGGACGACCCTCCCTTGTTATTTTCCGACCAAACTTAAATTTGCTGCATTGGCCATCTCTCTCTCTCATTGTCTCTCTCTCTCTCTCCCTATGCCCCTCTCTTTCTTTGTCTCTCTCAGTCTTTGTCTCTCTCTTTCTCTCTTTGTCTCTCTCTGTCTCATTCTCTCATTCTCTCTCTCTCCCCCTCTCTCTCTCTCTCTCTCTCTCTCTCTCTCTCTCTCTCTCTCTCTCTCTCTCTCTCTCTCCCTATGCCCCTCTCTTTCTTTGTCTCTCTCAGTCTTTGTCTCTCTCTTTCTCTCTCTTTCTCTCTTTGTCTCTCTCTGTCTCATTCTCTCTCTCTCCCCCTCTCTCTCTCTCTCTCTCTCTCTCTCTCTCTCTCTCTCTCTCTCTCTCTCTCTCCCCCCCTCCCCCCCGCCGCCTCAGTTCAGTCTACATTAGTCCCGAGTAGCTCTCACAGCTCTCGGCTATTAATAACAGTGGGTCGGGAACGACTGCAGACGAATACTAATATATCTCTCTCACATGAACACTTTGCACAAGGGACTGTAGAAAAACGTGTTATGAAACAAACAAAAAATAAAAAATGTAAGGTGTCAAGCTACAGTTCTCACAAGATATCGGCTCAGGCGCCTCGGTGACGGCGTGCAGATGTGCAGCCAGCACCACAGCACGGCAGGGCGCACTGTCGCGGTCGTGTTGTCGGCCCGCAGGTCGTCGATGCGTCTCGGCCTCTGACCCCCCGGGGGCGTGGTGTTAGCAGGAAGGTGCTAACCGTTAGCCCGGCCCGGGCCCCCCCTAAATCTTGTAAGATGGACGGTCTTCGTTGTCACCCTCGGGTGAGTTCGGGTGGAATTGGATCCCTCTGTGGGAGCGGCTGAGTGCGTATCACTGCACTGCAGTAACGCAGGGCTTTAATGGAGGGCACAGAGTGGAGGTTCATCTGCCCACTGTCAGTGCGGGGGGGGGGGACGACGACGGACGACGGACGACGGACGGACGGATGGACGGACGTGCTTATTGGTGTGATTCAGCCACCGAATGAGAAGTACGGTAATCAATAGCAACAGAAATAAATGATTTGAAAGTTTGAATTAAAAGTAAAAGGAGCTGAAGGCAAACATTTGTTAGAGCGTAATTTGTTGTTCGTCTGCTATCGGCGAGTGGACAGCGCCGCGTGTGTGAATATTGTTATTGTTTTGTTACGGTAAAGTTTCTTGGTAAATGCATCTTAAGTATGCGAATGACGTCAAACAACACCTTTGTCCTTGTTGCATTGCTATCTTTATTCCTCTGAAACAAAAGTGGTGTTTTTTTTTGTCACTGCGGTATGGCAGCCTGCGGCGGGCAGATACAGCGTTCCAAAGTATGAACAGTATTGATGACAGCGCCGTTGTCCTCTCAGTGCCCGCGCTCGGATCTCTCCCCTAACAAAGAGTCGATAAAGCGCTCCGAGACCTTCTGTTTGCTCTGCTCCTCAGAATGGTGCCTCACCTAAGACCAGGACCTTAGGTGAGGCAGGACCCTGCTTGTGGAGGATGACTCGACCTCGGTACTATCCAGCAACAAACCGACAAAACACCCACGCATACATGATCGCACGCACTCACGCGCACACACACACACACACACACACACACACACACACACACACAATACCAACCACCAGCTAGCCAACAACACCCACACAGTCACACACACATGCGCACGCACACACACACACACACACACACACAATACTAACAACAAGCTCACCAACAACACCCACAAACATCCACACACACACACACACACTCACATACACTCACACACACAGGCACGCACGCTCGCACACACACACACACAATACTAACAACCAGCTAACCAACAACACCCACACACGCATGCACACACACTGTCACACAAACACACACACATGCACTACGTCCTTCATTCATATTCATCTATAGCGACTGACAAAAATGTCCTATGGGTGAGGTATGACTCATGACTCGTAAGGCACCAATGGGGAGGTGGGACAGGTTTGAGTCACCCTCGTCGTGGAAGATAGTAAGTGACAGTTTGAAACATGACGAGAAAAACATCACAAACTGGTGGGCAGGTTTAACTTTGAAGCCCCACTTCCACCCTTGGTATGTTGATATCATTAAGTATCAAAGTATTGTGATTAGTGCTGTCAAGCGATTAAAATAATTAATGTCATAGTTAACTCACGATTAATCGCGAGCAATCACGATTAATCACAAATGTTTTTTTTATGCTAAATACCCCTTGATTTCTTTGTCCCATTAATTGTTCTCATTTTAATGCTCTTATCAACATGGAGAAGTGCATCGGCTTGCCTTGTCCAAATGTTTTTTTATTGATAACAACATTGGCATATACTGATCAAAACATGACAATACAAAAAAAAAGCCTATCGTGCAATTAAACGATGAACATACAAACATACTGCCTTGAACATAGCAGTCAGGCTACTGCTTCTTTGTTTTGAGCCAAAGAAAAAAAAAAAGAATTGCGTTAATCGCGCGATAAAAAAATTAACGCCGTTAAAATTGGTTTGCGTTAACGCCGTTAACTGACAGCACTAATTGTGATGTATTGTAATTTCTCGGAGGAAGGGGATGTTATTCAGCGGCTGTTTGTACACTGGCGATGTCATTAAATCCGGTTGCCACCCAGTACTGAAAGGCTAGGGGTTCACTCCCCGGTGGTATGCTGTTGGATCGAATGATTCTTCACACGTTACAAATCTGCCCTGGGTCCCTTCTTCCCATCTCTCTTCTTCATGCTTTAATGCTTCAGAACTCTCACACATTATGAGCCGTTATGCTTCCACAAATAAAGAGAAGAGATTAAAGATTACAATTAGAGGATTAAGATCTAACGGGATGTCTTAGTGCAGCTGAGTTGGACTCTTGGAAGTTGACATGGTGAGAGGTGAATTGGTTATCCGGCATCAACAAATAATAAACACAATCCTTAAGAATTTAAAGTCGATGCAAACTCTTTACGCCGCAATGCATCCACAGTGCCTACGCGACGAGGCTGATCAAATCCAAAGTCAAACATTGTTATTGTGCTTTTCAGCAAAAGAAAAGCTGCAAAGCATTGCACCTTTTTAATGAACATAAAAGTAGGCTTTCGGAAACAATGTGTGAGACTGCGCTTTCGACAGAAACTATAACGCTTTCAGGCCGGAAAAATTAAATCCAATACAGGCATTGAAATGATCCCCGTGCACCTCGCATGTTCACCGGGGGGGCTTAGCTGCCACTCAGACACAGAATTCTGTTGTTTATTTCAGCGGATGAATCAATGTGGGGGATGGCCCGCTGACAAACGACAGGTCGCACGCTGAGCAGCCTAATTGTTGTGCAGGAGAAACCAGCCCTATTGATACGCACACACGTCTGGGGTTACGACACAGGCAGAACCCGACCCGTACAAATCCCCCTTCTTAGATGCTTCTCACAGAGGTGTCATTGAGGTGCACGCACACAGGTGTCTCTTCTCTGTTTTGGCACGGCAGAGGTGGAAGGAGCTCCCTGCCAATGTCAGGACCGCAGAGTCGCTCACCAGCCTCCACAAAAGAGTCAAGACTCGCTCACTCTGTATAGCCACGCCCTCCTGCGCGCTTGTTGTATGTTGTACATCCTGGCACTTAACGTACGCATTTATTGTGCGTTGGACTTCGGTGTTGTACTCAGTTGTGTAGCATCTTGTCCTAGCTCTCTTTGTTGTGTACTGGGAATGGGTTAACCTAGTGATAGTTAGGGCTCGGCCCCTGGTTATGTGAACATTCTTACTGTAACGACAGCGATATATTGTTGTGTCTCCTTGTTCTGACAAATGCATATATTGTAAGTCGCTTTGCATAAAAGCGTCTGCTAAATGCCCTGAATGTTCATGTAAATGAATCCATTCGACGCCTTTGTGGCAAGGGTCGGTTGAAAACATGTTTGTACTTACATGGGTGTTATTATGTGTCTTCTGTCCACTATCGTATGCTCAGAGTCTGAGCCTCAGAGGTCGGAGGCAGACCTACCAATCCTTGTTGATGTTAGTGTTGTTTTGATTCTGTCTCCTCCAGATTGCTTCTTTTTCTTTATTCTTTCCCGCTAATGTACAGCCCCCTCCGTCCTTCTCGGCTCTGCCAAACACGGAGTATCGTTTGAGGTTGACGAGTGAATACTTGATGAGTTGGTGAATTATTGGGATGTTTTATTCAGTAATGATATGGGCTTGGTCACCTGATGTGTGCCGGGGGGAGTTTGGTGCTTCGGAAATGTAGAGAAAAAAATGTCAGACATTATTAATTATAAAAGTACAACAAGTCAATATTAACGTCAATATTGCTGTTGGTTCGCTTCAGGTTTTAGCTAGCTTCCCGGTGATTAAATATAAAAACATATGAAAAGGAAACATGGGACAGCTCAGGAGGTAGAGCAGGTTTGCTAGTTCAATCCCCGGCTCATCCTCGCTGAGTGTCGAGGTGTCCCCTGAGCAAGGCACCTCACCCTGACTGCTCCCGACGAGCTGGCTGTCGCCTTGCATGGTTGGCAGCGCCGTTGGTGTGTGAAAGTGTGTAAGAACCGTTGTAAGTCGGTTTGGATAAAAGTGTCTGCTAAATCCCCTAAATGTAAATGTAAATGTAAATGTAAACCCCCAAAAGCACTTTTCTCCGTTGAAAACGGTTCCACTCAGTTCCCACAAAGTATGTGTGAACATTTCTGCCTCTGAGTTGTTAAACAGGGTAAATTCATTTAGAATATGTGAAGTCTGCTTCTCTCTGCTCTGAGCGTTTTTTCGATAGTCAACTCATTTACTTCTTGCTGCAGACCCCAGCTCAAGCAAGCGCGACATGGGTTTGGAGAACACTTGACAACTGCCCCTCGCCCTTGTTCCTGTATAACCCAATGAGTCACTTTCTTCCTAAAACGACTGTCAAGCTTGCTCAGATCACACATTTTGAAACTTATGCACTGAAGTACCCCTGCAAAACGCGGTGGTTTTACTTCAACTATAATGCTCGATTTCATGTTTTTTTTAATGGGGAATCAGGTCAGTCCCCCCTGCCTGGTTGGATGTACAATCTCGGTTGCCAATCAGGGCCAAGACGGTCGTGTTTCCTCCTGTGTCTTACGCTCGCTAACTCAAACGCTCGTGCTTTGTTATGCACATCTTAACATTTTGAATGATTTATTTAGATATTAGAGAATGAAATAACATCCAGTTAGATTGATTAAATTGGGCTGCTTCCAGACGAAAGCAGGACATAAAAGGGGACACGGCTAAAAAAAGTGGGACATTCCACTTGTAGCTTTTCATTACGGTGAGTAATTAAACATTTACTTCCTATTTGCTGGCCAGGTTCTGAATAATACAGGGCAGAGGAGAACAGAATGATTTGAGGGGAAAATGAATAAAGAAATCTTGCCAAATAATGAGGCCTGGAAGTGTATTGTTATTGGCTAAGGCTGGCTCCATTGTCGAGAATTACTAAATAAATAGTATGTATAATAATAATAGTATGTATGCATAATTTCTGTTCCTATTTCCGAGCTATATAAATACTTCCCTACCTTGCCTTGAAAACATAAATACCCTCTTCATCAAAAATAAGTCATGTCTGTACTTATTTTGTCCATATTATAATCGTAAAAACAATTCAATATACATGAATATCATTTTGGGTTCTGTTCAGGTTTCATCCAGCTTCCCATATTGTAATGCACACTATACACAACACTGAAATACTACTGTATAGTATGTAGTACCTGTTGTTCTTGAACGGGGCGTTCAAACTAAGCTAAATGTAAATTGAGAGATCAATTATGAAACAGTTATACATTTCATTAAACACTTTTTAATAAGTTGCACCACTAAACAAAATCAAACACGATACATCTCCCTGTATGTATAACTTCACAACCAAAAATCTTCAAAAGGCCTTGAGTGGCACCTCCTCAGAATGCAAACAAATAAACAAAAAGGGGATAAGACGTGAATTATTCTCCTTTTTCTTATGAACAGTGAAGCTCTGTGCGTTCAGCCCGAGGCATGCGTCGTTCTGCTGGATTATAATGACTGAACTCATTAAAAGGCGCGCCGTCCCTTTTTACCTCTTATTATCACAGATCATTAGTTGAGGAAACAATGCTTTAGCGCAGAGCGCTGTGTCGCGAGCTGCTGGCACCTCCTCCGCCGCGGGCCTCGCTAGGTGTCAGCGTGGATGTTTCTGACCTCTTTGTTGTCATGGCGACAGATTTGAACCTCTGACCCCGATCTGTGGGGTGTGATGTTCTGCCTATCGGGAGAATTATTTACACTTAATGCCCATACTGAGGGTATGCTGATCATGCAGAGGAGAAATACGCTAACACGTGCGCACACCCACGCACAAATAACCAAGGACGCACGCACACGTACGCACACACACGCACACTCACAAACAAAGACACACACACACACACATACGCCTGTCGATGTATTATTTGCGAGCAAATTGTTCATCAAGACTCTTGAGAACCTTTGTGGCTCTAGCTCTCCTGCCCGTGTGTGTTTTTATTCCTTATTATTAATGAAGCTTTTGACTGAACGCCGTCTTCAAACACAACACTAGGCGAGCAGAGCAAGAACTCTTTGAACTCGCGTCCCCTTTCATATTGGTACACGGTTTAGTCACAAACAAACACACACATAACCCGCGTATCTACAAAGGCACCGGCAGTTTTTTTTTTGTGTCTTGCGTCATGAAGGAATGAAGAAGCTGTGCTTGTACGGGGCAGGCATTTAGGAGCTCACAAGGCGAGTTACAGATAGCTTCCCACAGGGGAGCTGTATGCCGGTGGTGCTAATGTGGGTTTTCTAGATGCATTCAGCGATGGGAATTACATTGTGATGCAGGTGTAATGTATTACAATGTATGGAGGCTGGACGTATACTGTTGAGGGAGGGCTGGTCAAATGTATTTTACTGCAGCACTGAAGTGTGGGGGTATGTGAGGTTTATGTGTTCATGTGGCTGTGATTCTCTGTCTTTAATTAGTATTCGTTATAAAACGCTGGTCGATGGTGCCGGGAAAGGGAAGTCTGGGACCCCCTTCTCGAGCTGCTGCCCCCGCGACCCGACCCCGGATAAGCGGCTTGACGATGAGGATGATGAGGTAAAAAAACGTGATTCTTGATTCTGATTTAGGCGGAATCCAGGTTTTGGATTCTGACTGGATCCGAGCCCTTTAAAAATAGATACAAACCTGTGATCTCATAACAAATTATTTTTTGTATTGAGTCGCCCCCAATCCCATGAGCCGGTGTGCTTCACAATCATTTTTTGCTGTCTTGAGGAACTTTATTTCTTGGCAGAATTGTGTGGTCAATAAATGATTGGATTTGATGTGTTTATTTTATGAAATCGAGCTGTTCCAAAATCCCTTTGAACCACTGCCTCTCCTAGCTTGTTGCTTAAATAAATACATGTTACAGCCAAACACATCTTGCTGTATTGTCATGTTGCTGTGAGTTTTTCCAAACTACACTGTAATGTATACATACATACAGTATCAATACATTTAAACAATAGTGATCATTCAAATCCACCGTCTCAGCATTAAAACCCTTCCCGTATGTATCGGCAATTCCCAGCAAGATGAGAGACGGGGGGAATTAGCATCAACGCATACATTGAGGCTACTGCAAGATGCTAGTTTGATGCATTGAAACATTGAGGCTAGTACGAGATGCTAGTTTGATGTATTGAAACATTGAGGCTAGTACGAGATGCTAGTTT
>NC_082384.1:24599240-24609240 GCF_031168955.1 Gadus macrocephalus | reverse complement strand
TTTGAAACGTGGCGGAGGGGCTGGACCTACGAGAGAGTAGGGAGACACAGAGTGAAGCAGGACCAAAGCACTGTTCCTTTCATTTGGTACGTCGGAGGACTCTCTTTCCAGACACGTTATTTAACGACAGTTTGAGCAGGCGGGCCTACTCTATGCTTGGCCAGTGAGGGGTTGTCCCAACGAAGGTACTACAGGCATGCACACACGCACGCACGCAAACTCACTCACTCGGACAGACAGACAGACAGACAGACAGACAGACAGACAGACAGACAGACAGGCAGGCAGGCAGGCAGGCAGGCAGGCAGGCAGACAGACAGACAGACAGACAGACAGACAGACAGACACAAAGACAGACAGACAGACAGACAGACAGACAGACAGACAGACACAAAGACACACACACACGCACACACACACACACACACACACACACACACACACACACACAGACACACACACACACAGACACACACACAGACACAGACACACACGCACTGCTCCCTTGTCGTGAGCGGGAGGGCAAGCGGGTGTAGATTTGGGGGTGAGGTTTGATGAAGCTTGGAATCACTCGGTGCAACAGTGGCACTGACTGACTGGACCAGGGGTCTCATCCGTATTTATTAATACTCTTGTGTTCCATGCATCGTGTATCTGCCACTGTTCCCTTTTTTTAGATTTAGGAGTATTGTTTTCTGTAATTTCTGTTCTTAGATATTTCACTTTAACGTGTGCAATAGCAGGTTCACCGAAATGAAAACCAGTTGAGACTCCGGCACGTCCCGGTATTATTATTATTATTAGAACTCAAAAAACGTAGGAAACGAGAGAAACACGTTTTTTTCACCTCAAAAGACTCAACACATTTTTGACAGTAATAATTAGGTGGGAATCAGCATGTCTCTGGTCAGCCCCGACTACATTTACATAATGGTGGCATAATTAGCTAATTAGGTGCTGCTCAGCTCCCATTATCTATCACACTTTATTTGTATTTTTAAACTATTCCAAAACTTACCTACTCAACTCCTCCTTCGTACTTTATGCATGAACAATTATTAAAAGTTCATGTGCCACCTTTCTATTCAAACTTTTATGCTATGAATCAAAACTCACATCTCAAACTCAAACAAAACTGAAGGTATAAATTGTTAATGCTCCCGCAACATTTAGACATCATTGACAGATTATGCGCCTAAATGTTTAGCTATTTGCAGTGATTCCTCATATAAGTGTTAGTAAGTTTGAATATTCAAACTTTTGACAAGTGGTAACTTTGGAATCCTCCAAATGAAGACACATAGAAATCTAACACAAACCCACTTTAGCTTTCAACAGCAAAATACCACATCTCTAAAGCCGATTAATTTTCTCCCCCTATTTCGTTGTTTTTTGACAAGCAACCACCCAGAACACCATAGCAAACCCCCAACTATATCAGCCATCAAGAACAGCATAGAAACCACCAATACCTTAACAACCACCCAGAACAGCATAGCAAACACCTAAAACAATCTATATCAACCTTTAAAAACAGCATAGACACCTCGTTTACCTTAAACACCAGCCAGAACCCTGCTGAGAGACAGATTGATCTATTATATTTGTCAAAGTTGTTTGGACTGAAAATGAGATTTCGAAATAAGGTGTCGAAAAATCGAGAAACAAATCATACGTGTCGTATCGTTGATGTGTATGATTGGGTGTCTATTAATGTAAAAATAGAAGCAGTAAAAAACGGTGGCAAGAAAAAGTCAGAAACGCTGCTTATGCTCCCTGTGTATTTAGCAAACACTATTGGACAAAAAAATCTGCGACTTTTTGAAATAATAACAAGGCATAATGTTGTATTTAGCAAACAATATCTATCCCACATTCATTTTCAAATATCAACAGAATATTTTCTATCAATGCAAATTTGTCATTCGGCATTCCAAATTAGCCGCGAGGGACTGAACGCAGGAGAAGAGATTTTGACGTGCATCTTTAAAGGAATCAAGTTCCACTTCTCGTATTAGTTTGATCCTTTATTCTATCTCTACATGACCACGTCTGAACACAAACTGTAAGCAGTGACTGAAGCTTTGATTGTGGTTCTGATTGTCGTGTGTAAGTGCGGTCAACAGAAATGAATCTCTCTCTCTCTCTCTCTCTCTCTCTCTCTCTCTCTCTCTCTCTCTCTCTCTCTCTCTCTCGGCCCAAAAACTGAATGCAATCACACATGACCCACCACTTCCACCGCCCAATCCCCAGTGAACACACCCACAACCCAAAGTGAGAGCGCCGTGACCAGTCTAAGTCCACAGAACAAACAGAAAACAGGGACCCACGCCGACGACGAAATCCCACCTACCTGTTTACCACCAGGTTGAAAAACAGAACACAATGCATACAATAACCCAGGACACAACAGCAACCTTACAGAACAACATAGAAACCACTAAGAATACTCTAGCAACCACCTTTGACACATTAGCAATCACATAGAACCTAAGCATCCACCCATAGCACCCATATGCACCCACATTACCCTAGTAACCACCCATAGCACAATAGCGACCATCTAAATGAGAACACCTTAACCAAACGCAAGAAGCAACCCCCGAGCAAGCACCATTAAACTACATCAGCAAGCTGCATACAATAATTAATTAAACTTCAACTGATTCAACATTTATAATCACAGAATGTTTAACAATAAGGACACAAAGATGCTGATTAAATGAAGTGTAGTTAGTCTCATTTATTATTACCGTTATGGTCTCAACATGAAAGTACGAGTTCAGTTACAGATGCTATTAGCATGCTACGCTCGCTTGCGTGAAAACGTGTAGAGCATGATGCCAGGTTGGCAGGCAAATTGTCAACAAAACAAAGCAAAATCTATGGACTTTCAGGCTTGGTGATGCCAAACACAGAGATTCTGTTGCAATAACTCAAGTTGCGAAAACGTGATATGTGTCAGTTCACAGCTTTTAGAAATAACCTTAACACCTTATCGTTTTGATTAAATATCAACAAATTATTTGTAAATATTAGTTTATTATTTGTCTTTGAAGCCACATTGTAAATATTTTATTCTATCAAGAGGAAACGAAATCAAGGCTATTTCTGCAGTTCCTAAAACGTATTTTGCATTTTTTTATTTTTTTTACTGACCCTGTTTTCAGTTAATTAGCAGGTATGGAGCGCACAGGGAATAAACAGCGACAGGTCTCCGGTGAACCGTCTACCAGCCGGATGAATACACCACACTGCACCAGCAAACATGTCTGAAGACTGTCTGTGAGAAACTGCCTGACGAATGTTTGCTGCAGAGAAATGGGTTGGAGGGCTAAAGTTAATGACCACCCTCTCTCGCATCCAGAAAACCCCAAATTGTTTTTCCATTTTTTGGTAGTTGATACGATGATGCGTCGGGCACAATGGTACGTGTTGTAATGCTGTTGAAGAAAAGGGGAATGCTTTTAAGATGACTTGCTTGCTCTTCAATCATGTGGTAGTAAAAAAGGCATGCATGGTTTCCCCGACTCAGACATGCTTTTGCGAGACCAATTCATTCTTCATGCTCATGATGATAGTTTTTCCCATGATGATAAAAAAGTGTTTGTTTGACTCCTCACCGAGAAGTCATTTGATATACATTTGCTAAAAAAACTGTTGTGCCGGGAGAAGATTTTCTCAATGGTAGAAATAGTCGGGGTTAAAAAACTACAAATCAAACTCTTCTTCTTCTGCTGCAAACCCAGCGCAGAAAAAATAGGTCAAAATGTCCAAAACACCCTCCTCAGGGTCTGCCACTCAACACGTTGATGTTTCAACCCTGACCAGAAGTTACACGAGAGCAACACATTCTGTGGAAGAATTAACTGTAAGGGGAATAGTGTGTGTGCTGTAGGTAAGGTTTGATGCAACTGGAAAGGGATTTGCGCAATAGTAGTTTATTGGTTGATAATAACAATCAATAACCTGAGTTATGAAAACTGCAGCAGATTCCCTGAAACACCACATCCAATGTGTATACATTGAAATGAATTGGTTTTGCAACATTAAAATAACGACCATTACGGCCAGTCATTCACTAATGTTTGCGTCTCGTTTTATGGGTTTTATCTGATGTGTAGTATCAAAAGTTCTTAAGGCCAGCGAGTATGTGGAGTTTGTTAGGTTGATGGCTCGATCGGGGACCCTCACCAGGCCCGAATCGCACAGATGGACTCTGTGGCTGCCATGGGCGAGGCTGCACACCTGTTGCATATTGAGAAATCAATGTGTGTGTGCGTGTGTGATTGTGAAATCAATATGCACAGGTCAAACCAGCCATGACCACAGAAACTCAAGGAGATCTCCTGCATGGCAACATGGAGCACAAGGTCATGAATCATTGTCTGCGAACTTTTAGAATAAACCTGTTTTCCAACCCCACCACCCTGCGTCATTGTCTGGGGGAGCCCAGTCAAATCAGTGTAGCAGCCGTATAGGAGGCGTGTTTCATTGCCACTGTTACTGTGAGAAATGAGTGCAAGCAGCTTAATGAAGTGAAATTACCTATTGTTTTTTGTCAAATATGAGCGTGACCTTTTGGAATTTTTCAATTGTGTTGCTTTTGTTTTAGCCTGGAATGCCTCTTCTCTCACCCTAGCTGTGATAGTAAGGTAGCTAATCATGTATCTGTCAAAGTTTTATCTTTTAAGCTATTTGTCAATTAATTATGCCACAATTGTGAATAGTGTACCAACTTTCATTTGTGACACAGTTGTGTAAATTGGAATGTATCCCATGCTTTGTAATGAATAAATTGTGTTGAAGGGTTTCTTGATGACCTGTTTCATCTGTGTGATGTAGTTCTGATCTGGGTAATTCAGTGATATTATAGCAATACAACCGACACACCCACACGCACACACTGACAGCTTTTATCTCTGCTTTGTTGGAAGCTATCACATTTTATACCGATATGCCAAAAACAATCATTCCTTTAAATCCAAGTCATTGCATTTACACCAAAGAAAAGTTTTAAAATGTGTGTGTGTGTGTGTGTGTGTGTGTGTGTGTGTGTGTGTGTGTGTGTGTGTGTGTGTGTGTGTGTGTGTGTGTGTGTGTGTGTGTGTGTGTGTGTGTGTGTGTGTGTGTGTGTGTGTGTGGAGGCACACACACACACACACACACACACACACACACACACACACACACACACACACACACACACACACACACACACACACACACACACACACACACACACACACACACACACACACACACACACAGAGAGAGACACACAGACACACCAACAGACATACACACAGACAGACAGACACATACAATATGGCCAGCCAATATACACGTCCAGTTTGATCATTTTGAAAATATATAAACAAGAGAATGTGTAAAGGAAAATCTCTATTCACTGGGTGGATTGTTCAAGATGACCATGGAGGAAATCATAGATAAAAAGTTTCAAATGCTCAAAATAACATAGTTTGATTTCATGATCATTTCAATAAATTCCTGTGGTCAGAGGGAAGGAATCCAATTATTTCTGAGGAATTGTGTTACTAGATAAACCATGGCGATGTGCAGTTATTTAGAAGCAAGTCAGTGCCTTTGCAGTCTCCAAGTCCCCACTGCTAGCTTAATGGGCTTTCAGTGACTTCTTGACCAATTTCCTCTCCTTTTGAGTCTGGATCTAATTTGGTTATAATTTGCTTTAATTTGCTTTACAAGGAACTGAACTATACTTTTGGTTGTCTTGTTCCAGCTGACCTGAGATGACTCCCTTCCATTCAACTGATCACCAGATATTCATTGCTGTGCACAGCTCGCCTGTAATTAAAGTTAATAATTACAAATCTTTCATATATACAGCTTTAGACAGACACAGGTTTGAATTCTTCTCTTTTAGCTTGACATGAACCAAATTGCATTTAATAGGATTCAGGGAATATAGCCTTTTCCTATTTTTTTGTATGTCTCAGAGTCAATTCACTGCTGGATATTGCATGGAGATAGTACAAACCCACCAGGTTCTGTGGACATATGCTGAAAGATCAAAGACACGTATCCCTGTATCTATTCAACAACTCAATTGTTGTATGTTTGTTTGAGGACAACATTTGTAGACACCTGCTCAAACAGCCACCAACTGTTTAAATAGCCGACCCTTGCTCATCTTTGATTATTATTTAATCACGCCGAGTGTGTTTAGTTGGCTTATCAGGGAACAGCACCTTGCGTTGTAGAATCAAGAAACGGTGATCTGGTATGCCGTGAAGGAGACGTGAACAGACTGTCAGGCCCGCCTGACTGTCACTCGGGGTACGAGCTGCAAATATAAAGAAAGACGGAACAGATCTCTGCTGATTTGAGACTGCTTCTCAGCAGTGCTGTGTGTACCGGTTTAAGCAGGGTAACCTTTTATCTTGACAGTTACAAGCAAACAGTCACTTCGTACTAATGAAGTGAGGACGTGACTGCGTACGCGCCTTTCTCATCGCCCTGTGTCTCTACAAGAGCAGAAATAAAATACGATCATATTCTCTTCTCTGTTAATTGTATTCACTTATCTAGACCTGTGACCATATCTTCTAACAGCCTAACATCCATTCATCTATTGATATTAAAAGTGAATGTTTTGAAATTAAAGGACAGTATGAAGGTACAATAATTTAAAAAGTCTAAATAAACAATGTTTTTCATGACGTTGTCAACCAAAAGGCAATTATGTCCATTCAAAACAACACGTTGAAGACTTGAATTATGTGTCCTTTGAGTTGTGTTATTCAATCTTTCATAATTTTCATATTATGGCAATTTGTGTTGGATGTGTAATGGATACAATATAATATATTTATGTCCTATGTATGGTTTGTTTTTCACGTTTTCAAACCGCCAGTTCCTGGGTGCTTTGAAGTTGTTTTCCAGGAAACAAATGAGAAGATACAGCCATACTTGTGACTTGTATGTAAGAGGAGCGCAGTAATGAGCACTTGTCGGGAGACTGAACCACGCTTTTGCGAGTCATCCCCGAGGCTCTTTTCATAAGCCCACCGCAGGTTCTCCAAAGAGTCAGTCACTCTATTAGAGAAACATGTCAAAACTCTCCTCGCTCTATCCAGGATGTAAACGTGTACTTTTTAATTATACACAGCCAAAACGAAAGCGGTTCAATCAACAAAATAATTGCACCAGGTAGGCCTAACGCGAATCAGATTCATGGAAATTATTCCTGGATAAAATGTGATCAATAAACCAAAACTCTGGTTGGTGTAAAAGCGATAACTTTCTTAATGAGTATATGAATAACCATGGCCAGCATTAAGGCCGATAATTAAAATGAGGGAAACAACTTATCACAACAAAATATGCTGAATGTTCCCACACAAATGGAAGAAACACATTTAGTAATTGTCTGCGAATGATAAAAAAGTAAAAAAGTAAATTCCCACTACCGGACAGGCAACGATTTAAGCAACAGCGACAGAAACAACACGACCAACAGTCGTTCGGAAGTTATCCTTACAAAACCATAACCAAGGTGTGTTCATCAAGGCAGTGGTGGAAACACCTCCAACCACCAGCACCGCCCCCTCCCCCCGGGGCAGGTACAAACACCATCATCCGGAACACCGAATGACTGTTACCATTAAAGTCGACGGCCATCGCGTCTCGTACGGCCTCGTGAGAGAGGCGAACGGCGCCACGTCTTCACCTCCGCCGCAGTTGACGCAAACGCCATGTGACAGTTGGGAACCATGTTGGAAACACGACGGCCCCCCCCATGTGTGTTCATGGCTGTCCGGATCCATAAGTGTTACAGTGGCAGCGCGCGCTAAATCCTCACTCAGATTCCACTTTAGTTGGCTCAGGCTGATTCCCGTGATGAAAGGTGCTTCGAATTAAAGCTGTTTCCTGCCCACAAATGCTTCAAAATCAGCTTTTGTTTGCAGGCAATGCACACATGATGCCGCAAACCTTTCACACAACATACATTCAGTTCAATACATAATGATTGAACGTATGATTGTAGCTGCCTGATTTTCGTTTTTTTTTCCAGGCCTTGTTATTATTGTTCAACTGGAAACGTCCACGGGGGAATTTGGCTGAAATGTTGGCGAACGTTATTAAGTCCGATATTTTGAACGCAAGAATGAATCAATCATGGACAAAAAAGACCGAAACAATCACCATTGATTTTATTTTCAACTGAGGAACCTTCTTCAGCTGGGTTTCGTGTTTAACCTTCAATTATTCTCATTCAGATATTATTTGCATCGCCTCCGGCAGGAAACACTGCATTGTAATTACAAACAGGGGACTGTCTATCCCTTCTGGAGCTTTATTAAAACCTCACCTCTGTCTGTCGCGTCACCCCTGGACCATAAGGAGTCGCAGGTGGTACTGATTGACACCAGCTGGGCCTCATTTGCATATCTAATGCAATCAGACTATTAATAGGCTTAATTTAGGCCTGGAATCACTCTTAGAACAGGTGCCAATCAGACAGCCCTGGAGATAAATAGTTTGGGCTTGGATTTGAATAAATATACTTACGTACAGTATATGTGTGTGTGCATATAGGAGCGTGCTTTGGCTGTGTTTGTGGAGAGAGCAGACACATAAGTCAAAGCCCTCCCATTTCTTTATTTATTTCCTCTGCTCTGTTTGATCCCAGTGTGACTGACTTTATGCAAATTCGTCCTTTAAATATAAATCCTCACTATAATGTATGGAGATTTGGCAGAGCAGCAGTTAAAGGCAAGAGACCCCAAGGGTGGTGGATCTCTCAGTTTGCTCTTGTGTGTGTGTGTGTGTGTGTGTGTGTGTGTGTGTGTGTGTGTGTGTGTGTGTGTGTGTGTGTGTGTGTGTTTGTGTGTTTGTACGTGTGTTTCTTAAGTGTGTGTGTAAGTGTGTGTGTGTGTGTATGTGTGTGTGTGTGTGTCTAAGTGTGTCTGGTATGTTTAAGCATGTGTGTGTGTGTGTGTTAGTGTATGTTTGTGTGTGTGTGTGTGTGTGTGTGTGTGTGTGTGTGTGTGTGTGCTTGTGTGTGTGTGTGTGTGTGTGTGTGTGTGTGTGTGTGTGTGTGTGTGTGTGTGTGTGTGTGTGTGTGTCTGTGTTTTGTGTATGTGTGTGTGTGTGTGTGTGTGTGTGTGTGTGTGTGTGTGTGTGTGTGCGTGCGTGCATACATGCGTCCCATTGAAGGGCGATGAGCCTGTGGGACATCACCAGCGATACCAGTGTCCTACTTTTCAAAATTTCTCCGTTAAAATAAACATGTTGATTCAAACAACAGTCTTCCTCTTCTAGTTCTTGCTCTCCTCCTCCGCCTCCTTTTCCTCCTCCTCCTCTTCCTCCTCTCGGGATCGAAGGGGGGGAGACGATGAGGTGGAAGCAGACACTCGTCATTTTAGCAGCAGCAAATATTCTTTTTTCTGATTTTTCTTGAGTTTTTCTTGTCCAAATCCCAAAACGTGTCTTTGCCTCCATTGGAACCCTGCTGAGAGGGTTGTCAACAGACAGAACCCCAGGCAATTCACACACGCGCACACACACACACACACACACACACACACACACACACACACACACACACACACACACACACACACACACACACACACACACACACACACACACACTCACACAGACACACACACACACGCACAATACACCATCCAGCATTCATAGGACACTGAAGCAATGTACTTTCAGGATACCCTTTGTGTCCAAAGAAAGTTGCCAACAGTTCATAGTCACTGTAGTCACAAATACACCGTTTTTACTTTATAAATATTATATATTTTATTTATTATATATATTTTAATGTTTGAATAAACAAGTTACAAAAATTTAGAATTGAACCTCATGAATACAAATAATTCAAGGTTATGAACACACAAAAGATGTGGTCTTTGTTACCTCTTAAAAGAAAAAGCGAATAAATGAACTTGAGCCGAAATCTTAACGCTCGACGGTTTGAGAATTCAAAGCGAAAGATTTC